>NW_027191434.1:687133-757957 GCF_041956435.1 Mycothermus thermophilus | reverse complement strand
TCCGGACCCGCCTGGACCTCTACTACGTTCTGCGTGGCAGGGGCGCCAGAGCCCAGAGGCTCGCAAAGGGGGTGGTGAACTGGCTACTACAGTCGGGGAGGCTCCCAGAGTATAGGCTAGCCGCAAGGCTAGACCTAGGCTTAGGGGAGGATCCGGGCTAGCACTGGCCAGGGGGCCACAGAGGGCCCCCAGGCCGGCACTGGCCTAGCCACTCTTTTCCTTTTCTTATGTAGCTTTTTGGATTCCTATATCTGTGGTTCTAAAGGAGGGTTACAGGTTTTTCACCCGGCCTACGGGCACGGTTTTCCTGTATACTAGCCGAAGAAGGACCGACGAGCCCTGACCAAGGGCATGGCGGAGTAGGAGAAATAATAATAATAATAGAATGAGGGAGAAAATGAAGAAGAGAGAAAAAAATTATCCCCCCTTCGTGATTGTGGTAATAATATTCAGACAGACACAAGCAAGGTTCTGACGCTATTAAATAACCTGCCCTTCAAACTCCATCTTATTCTCAACCCTAAACCAGATCTAGGTAACGCGTAAACTACTCAAAAAGTCCAAAACAAAAAATCATCAGAAATGCACGCTAACCTCCCTCCTTGATGCCTATGTAGAACACTTTGATCGGATCAAATATGTAAAAGGAGAAAAAAATAATAAGAGCAGGGAAAAGAACATCCATTCCCTCACTAATAGGATCAGGAACATCTCATGTCCATTTCCTCTTCCCCATCATCTCGCAATCCCCACTGCCAGGCAATCATCCCCTTTCTCTCCCGTGGTCAGGCCAGCCATGGCGGCCTCTGTACGTTCGGCCGGGAACACGGATCCAGCGTCCCTGTAAGTCGGTCATCTGCTCGGAAAGGGAAAGACCTGGACGAGGAGGGTCGTTCGCCGGATTGGTCTCCCTTGAGAGAGACGCGGGGAGCCAATTACATAACCACCTGCACAAACACCGTTAGCCACTTCTCATGGTCCAAACCAAATGCTACAACAGGATGCAAACAAAAGAAAACAAAAACTTACACAATCATTCTCGCTCTTCCCCTGCGGAATACCCATCTCCTCAAACGTCGCCGGGCCCTGACCCATCGTCTTGCCGTCCGGATGCACCAAATTACCCGGCTGTCCCGGCTTCGGCCCAGGCGACGACCCAGGCTGTCCACCAGCAGGCGGCCGACCGGCGGGTCCAGCAGGGCCGGGCCCGGGGCTCGACCCTCCCGGCCTTCCCTGCGGTCCTGGAGGTCCCTGCGGCCCGGGCGGTCCGGGAGGAGCAGCCGACCCCGGCCTGGGCTGCGGACCCGGACCGGGACCCGGACCCGGACCGCCTCCCCTGCCTCCCTGCTGGTTTGCCACGGAGGGACGGACGTTCATATTCGGCGACGGAGGCAGGCCCGGACCAGGGCCGCCGGGGCCATAACCCGGGCCGTAGCCCGGTCCGCCGCGACCACCACCAGGGCCGCCAGGAGTCCCAGGCGAACCCGGGCCATAGCCGGGTGGTGGGAGGCCAGCACTTCCGGGCGGGGTCGGTCCGCCGTGAGGATTCTGTTTCTGCAGCTTGCCCCTTCCTCCCGGACCGCCAGGCCCGTCGGGGCCAGGACCGGGTCCATACCCACCCCTGCCCTGCGGCGCAGGTCCTGCAGGAAGGCCGCCCTGCCACTGTCCTCTTCCCGCTCCGGGACCCGGCGGACCCGGGCTCGGCCGACGCTGCTGGCCATCTCCCCAACCGGGCTGGCTGCTCACCGGCCTGCCTCTGCCATCCGGCCCGCCTGGGCCGGGGCCAATAGGACCAGAGGACGAAAGCGGACGGATCCCGAACGCCGAGCCCGGACGGTCGGCTACCGGGGCCGCACCGAGGCGATTATTGTTGGGGTTGAGGTACGGGTCGCCACCGCGGCCTCCTGGACCGCCTGGACCGCCTGGGCCGCGCATGTCGTCTTCGGGGTATGGGGCAGCGGAACGTGGCCGGACGTTGAGGGGAGGAGGTTGTGCTTGGGAATCCTCGACGGGGTAGGGGGCGGCGGACTTGGGGCGCGCGGCCGGGCCACCGGCCGGGGGGATGGCGGACGGGTCAAGCTTGACGGTGAACGCGGGCGGACGGGGCGTGGGATCGGGGAATTGCACGGCGCCTGGTTGTTCCAGTTAGCACATGAGGGTCGCTAAATGCAGACAACGCAGAAAACACCTACCGTTGGGGTCGGTCTCTGTAACAGTGGGCATGACGTTGGCAGGCTTGTTGAACCTGTCCGGGCGTTTCCCGCGCATGGAGCCGTGCTGGGACTTGATCCTCGTCAAGGTGGTCGTTTCGTGGTCCGCCTTGGTGAGGGTCCTGCTCTGGTTGAGCTGCTCCAGGCGGTCCTTGGCATCCTTATTCCCGTGCTCAGCGGCGAGCTCGTACCACCGACGCGCCTCGCTGATGTTCTTGGCCACGTGGATGCCGATTTCGTGATAGTAACCCATGGCAAACTCTCCCGTGGCCAGGCCGGCCACGGCCGCCTCCATGGCGTACTTGTACGCCAACGCCTCATTCTTGGGGAACAAATCGTCGTAGCCGAACAAGAACCACCGGCTGACACCCAACGACGCCTCGGGCTGTCCCTGGCGCGACGCGAGACCGTAGTAGTGCAGCGAATAGGCCGGGTTGAAGTCGCACCCGAGCTGGCTCAACTCGTAGGCCTGGCCCATCTTGAGCTGGGCCTTGGCGAAGCTGAGATAGGCGGCCTTTTCGATGTACTGGCGGGCCACGGGGAGGTCATACGGCAGGATGTGCTCGGGCATGGTGATGTCGGGCAGCTCGCGGGCGATGAGCATGCCGTAGACGTAGGCGCCCTGTGGGGCGTCCTCGTCGGCCGTGTCGGCAGCGTGTTGGATCAGACGGAGAGCCTCGAGGAAATCCCGCTGGTAGCCGTGCTGGCCCATCAGGTGCATCATGCCGAGGCGGTAGCTTGAGGCCGAGTCTCCCGTCTCGGCGCCGCGCAGGTAGTGCTTGATGGCATTCTGGATGTCGTTGGAGTTTTCGTAAAGCATGCCCATGCGGTACTCGGCGCGGCCGTAGCCCATCTCGGCGGCCTTCTTGTAGAGGGAGTAGGCCTCGCGCTTGTTCTCGCGGAAGCCGAACTTGCCAAACTCGAGCCACTTGCCCTTCATAAAGGTGGCCTCAGGGTGGTCTTGCTGGGCGAGGTACTCGATGATGTTGATGGCGTCGGTGCGCAGCTCGTGCTCCGTCTTGGGGGTGGCCGGGCGGTCTTTGGGGTCTTTGCCATCGCGCTTCCACTCGCGGGCGGCGGCGTCCTGGGCGATCTCGACCCAGATGAGCACGTCGCGAGCCCACGTCACCTGCATGTTAACATTATTGGAATGGAGGACCAGGTTGCGGGCCTGCCACAGGATCTGTTCTTTCTCTTCATCGCTCGGCGGTATGTTTTCCCCCTTGACCTTGGGGAAGGGAGAGAAGGATGGGGCGTCCATGGCGGAGGAGTCGGCGCCGCGCGTCTGGAAGGCTTGGAAGCTGGAGGAGCGGGAAGAAAGTCAGCGCCGGGCCGTTATGATCCACCAGGTGGACGACGACAGGTCCAATCATGGATGTTATAGGGGGTTGGCAGCGGGCAGCTCTTCAACCCTAGCTAGGGGGAGGGAGAGAGACAGGGACAAGAAGAAAGTAAGACACTCACGACTTGTCGTCGGACCTGCCGTTGGCGTCGTTGTTGCGAGCTTGGGATTCCAGACGTTGAATGTCTTCTTGCATGTTCTGGGGCACCTCGGGCATTACCCTGCACGAAGACCCAACTGGGCGTCAGTGGTTGTCTGTCCGTCTCTCCATCTCCACCTGGATGCAGCCCAGCCCGAACGGCCAGCCAGCCTCGTGTCGTTTTCTCAGGCACAGATCGGCGGCGCGTTCCGGAGGTGCGTTGGAGGGGGCGAATGTTGGATCCAAAGGAGGAGGGCCACTCACCGCTGCGGTGACGGGGCGATGACCTCGGGCATGTAGTAGTCATCTTGCCCCGGGATGAAAGTTGCGCCAAACGACATGGTGGGTGAATCGTCGTTGGAGAAGAGACGCGGGCCTGCATGGAACTCAGAGCAAAAGCACCGAGGGAGGTTAGTAAGCCAGCAGGCAAGAAAAATAAATAAGCGGCAACTAAAAAAAATTAAGCTTCAGGAACTATGATGCCTGATGCAGTCAAATCCCGCGGGTTGGGGATCGTGAAATTGGCCCTCTGTTATTTTTCTTCTTCCCCTT
This sequence comes from Mycothermus thermophilus, assembly GCF_041956435.1. NCBI lineage: Eukaryota > Fungi > Ascomycota > Sordariomycetes > Sordariales > Chaetomiaceae > Mycothermus > Mycothermus thermophilus. The sequence continues at coordinate 753,714 of NW_027191434.1, read as the reverse complement.
TATTTTTTGGGTTTCCCCCCGCTTCCCCGAGGGGGAAATGTAGTGGATGGCGGGGAGAGGGGAAAAGAAGCAGAGCCGAGTCCGGGCCAGGCAGGCCAGGCCAGGGAGCGAGGACGCGCAGGGAGAGGCTCAGGGAGAGGCTTAGAGAGGGGCGCCAAGAGGGTTGAGGCCGCGCGCCGCGCCGCGATGGGGTGCTTCTTTGAAGTTGACCCGCGACAAGTTGGAGTCTGGAAGCGAGAGGGCTGAAGAATGAACAGCCGCAGCAGGTCTGAGTTGGACTTGACAAACAAACAACAACGACCGTTGACGACTGTGTTGACGACAGCAAACTCGGAGGATTGTTGTTGATGTCCTGCCGGGGTTGTGCTGGTTGAGAAAGATGAGCTGACGACGCACTTGAGGGATGAGTTGAGTCAAGCGTAGGCACTCGGAAAGATGAGTCCGGTGCTGCCGATGCGGCGGATCCTACGACTCCCTCTGCTGATGGCGCGGCTGTCGTGTTCCTGTCGTTGCTGACGGCAGACAAACTGATATGCCCCTGAGAGGACGGCAGAGTTGTTGCTGTGTTGCAGTGCGTGGAGCTGGTAGTACACAGTAGTAGTAATCAGCTGAAATGCGGCGTTGCAGAGCGTCGACACGGGAAAGTCAAGCTGATGTGGAACGGTGACGGCAGCAAAAGGCTGGACGAGTTGCTGGTTGTCGGCTCAGGAGATGAGATGAGGGGGAGATTGGATGGGCTGACTGATGGAGTTCCTCCCGACCGGAGTGAGTTGAAGACGAGAAGAATAGAGAACAAAAGTTCAGCTTGTCGTCTCGTCTCTCCCTTCTTGCACTTGATCCGACCCAGCAAACAGCCAGCGCCCTTCCCTCGGCCTTGCATGAAGCTCTTGCGCCTGCACTGCCCGTCTGCCCCTCCTTGGCGCTTCCGTCCAGGTCCCGCAGCGCCGGACGATTCCCCGCTCTGGTTCCGGGTTGACGCGGGCCTTTCGATCTCTTTGAATCCCTGGTCCCTGAATCCATGACTGCATACAGACAACCCAACCACGGCACCGACACCGACGGGATGGGCATGTTTGAAGGCCGCGTTCCTGAAATAGAACGAACGATAATACTCTTCAGTAAACAAATTCATGACGTACCTAACCAGTCATAGTCGTCCTCAGTTGCAACCTTGGGAACCTTGGCGTCCTTACTGTCCCCAGTTGACGTTTGGGATGAACTGTCCGAACTCCGTAGAGGGTCATGCCCGTTGAACGGGCGATAGGCCTGGACAGTCGTCATGGTTGATGCAGCGTGGTATCGAAGGAGTCGTGGGAGTCGGGTGAGGATGTTGTTGGGATGGTGTCGTGTTTGTTGGTTGAGGAGTTCGCAGGTCAGAACATGTTTCTCGACTTGCTTGTTTGTTCCACCGACTAAGAAGTGGAAACAAACAGAGAAAACAATACCTGTATAAAGAAAGGAAAATGAGGAACGGGTCAAGAAAAAAAAATATTCAAGAGGTCTCTTAAGTGGTCCGAGAATGGCTGCAAAGTCGTTTTATTGTTCGCAGACAGAGATCTGTCAGTTGGGCAGCAGAGCGACTAGAGCAGGCTGTGCTGTGGCTTCAGAAGGAATAGCACAAAAAGGAATCATGGATGACCTCCAACAGGAGGAGGGGTATCTTGGGCCTCAAATATCCATCCACGCCGTCCAACAAACGGGATTCTACTCCTGTTGGCGTCCGTGGGTTGGGGTTCCTGGAGTGTCCTACACTACATCCAGCCAACAACCTGCAAGATTTGACCCAGGTATTGCTCCGTAGGACATGTCCCCCTGTACCTAACTATCATCTGAGGATTCTGTCGTCCAACAGAGCGCATCGCCTGCTCAACTCGGCTCCTCAAGCGATTCCTCCTTGGGTCTTGATCAGGCGCCCAACAGTCCATCATGGCCTGCCTCCCTCCCATGAGGCCGGGCTGTTGTTGGCACCATACTTCCCTAGCCACACCGAAGCTCTCAGCTCAAGCTTGCCCAGAGAACCGAATGCGAACCACCAAGTCCCATTCCCATGGCATCATGATGCCATGTGCCATGGCCGGAAGTCGGTGATTGCAGGAGAGGAAGAGGCAGATTTCCCCTCCTCAGAGTTACAGATACCTTTTGGCGCCGTGACAGCTCCCCAGAGACTGCAGCACCGCGTCACGTTAAACCCCGGCAATATCGCAGTCATAGCTGTAGGAGGAGAAGAAGCGCATGCGAGAGCCGGGACTATGGTCGTCCAAGGTGGAGCTGAAGCGACGAGGCGGTGGCTGAGACGCTGCCGCCTCGCCATGCCGTTGGTTGCGACAAAGAAGCGTTACTTAATGGCTTGGGCTGTGCTCGACCTTGCCAAAAAGAAGAAGCACTGCGTGGGAGAGAAGGAAACAATTGATAAAATTAGTAGCAGCTGGTGGACATATGCGGAGTCTCATAACCCAAGCAGAATTGTTACAACTGCCCCGTCGTTAGCGATGGATCTTGTAGAGTGTTGAAGAGAGATGGAACTGGAATTGCCTGTTTGGGCATTGCTGCAAGGCAAAGGCCCCACCCGACCGCCGGCACTTGGGCCAGCCATGCCAAGACCCCTCTCACAACCCCAACCCTGGAACTGGGCAGGCCTGACGACGTCAGCCTTTCAGCCTGCAGACACAGTGCTTGGCTTCAGGTGCCATCAGCTCTGGGCTGTTCTGGGCAGCCGCAACTCCAGACAGCGAACATCACAATCCATTCTCTGTCAACACCGACTCCGCCACGACCCCGACCGACCGCCACATCCCCATTATCGTCGCAATCGAAATCGACCGGATTGACGGGCATCGTCGGCCAAATAATCTCCTCCAGCAACCCCGAAACCAACAACACCCAACCCCTCCGTTCCCTGACTTCCATCACCGACGACAACCTCCCGTCGTCACCATCATCCATCCAACCACCCGAAAGACATAAAAAGCCAGAAGCCCCAAAATGGCCGAACGCGAACTCCAAAACCTCGTCAAATCCCTCAAAACCGCCGTCGCGACAGGGCACCTCTCCCAAGCCCCTCCCCTCCTCTCCAAAGCCAAGCTTCTCCTCCTCCAGCTCAACGCCTTGACTCCCACGCCCTCCACCCCTCCCGCCCTCCTCGCCCTCGCCCGCGATGTCTACGAGCAGGGCGCGCTGGCCAGCATCCGCGCCAAGGACGCGCCCGCCTTCACCCGCTACGTGGCCCAGCTGCGGCCATTTTACGAGCTGCAGCGCTGGGCGCCCAACAGCAACGGTAACAACAATGCCGCCGCTGGCGAGAGGAACAAGATCACGGCACTGTACCTGCTGCTGCTGCTGACGCAGGGCAGCTACGGCGAGTTCCACTCGGAGCTGGAGGCGCTGGCCGCGAGCAGCGGGGATGGCGGGCTGGAGAAGGTCGAGAGCGATCGGTATCTGGGGTATCCCATCAAGCTGGAGCGGTGGTTGATGGAGGGGAGTTACGATCGGGTGTGGAAGGCGATGAAGAAGGGCGAGGTGCCGTGCGAGGAGTTTGGCATGTTTTCCGAGGTGAGTTATTCGCTTTTGTTTTACACATCAGACACGATACTGACTGTACCCTCCCCCCAAAATCTAGATCCTCACCTCCCAAATCCGCTCCGAAATCGCCTCCTCCTCCGAGCGCGCCTACCCCTCCCTCCCTCTCGCCTCCACCAAGTCCCTTCTCTTCCTCGACTCCGAGGGCGCCGTGGTCGATTTCGCCCGCGCCCGCGGCTGGATCGTCAAGGACGGGACCATCTACTTCCCCTCCTCTTCTTCCACCTCTGGTGGTGCGACCGGTCTCGGCTTGGTCGGCGAAGAGGGCCTTCTCGACCCCGCGGCTACGTCTGGTGGTTTTGGTGCGGACAAGGAGGGAGAAAAGGAGTTGAGTTTGCAGGTGATTGAGAATACCCTGAGGTATGCGAGGCAATTGGAGACGATTGTTTAAGGTGGTTCTCTGTTTTCTTCTCGCGCAAAGGGAGCAGAGGAGAGAGGGGCGGTTGTGTCCTGCATGTACTACTTTACTGCCTTGCCTACCTCCCTTAGCCTGCCGAGAGGGTGTGGGTAAGGTACCAGGGAGGAATGAATGAGGTTTGGGCCTAAGGGATGCCGCCACACCTAGCTATCTATCTAGATATCCTGCCGACGAAGGTGCTCGGCAGCGGCAGGTAGATGGGCCCATCGGAAATGGTCATGAGGTGGAGAAGAAGCAGCAGCAGCGGTGTTGACGCTGATGATAGAAACGGTTGTTTGTGTTGTGTATCTCTTTTTCTTTACCATCTGGATGCTAGAGGCCCTCCAACTCCCCAAGCCTTACTTACTCCTTCGCCTCGCCAGGCGCCCATCACCGATAAACATGGATGCTGGAGAGAAATAGATTCCGTCAGGACACTACCACGTACGCACGCCATAATCAAATCATGATTAGCATGGTTGCTTGGTGTTGTGTCTGATGCTCTCCGTTATACCTATAATACGCACAAAGTTGAGACACAAAACATGTAGCCGGAAACACGTTCAGGACAATCCTTCATTTCTTTTGCAACAGCCGACCACACACCCTCTCTCATTCATCACGTCCCTACTTCATACTCTCGCTCCATCTACTCGTACTCAAGTACCACACAACAACCCGCCTCGCCTGCCACATCCCACACATCATCATAACAACAACCCCGACTTGAATTCTTACCTCAGCTGGCTAACTAGGAAGCAAGTATTAAATATATTTGCCTCCCGCGGCCCCAAATAAACATCTTTTTCTTTGAAGCCCTGCCACTTTCTCTCCCACTCTCTCTACTCTCCCTTAGCCCGTCATATTCCCACACCACACCACACACATCACCACCCAACTACCTCCTCACCACCGTTGAACCACGACATGAGGTCCCCCATGCGAGCCAACGCTTGACCAATCAAGCAAAAAGCTTCAACCCGCTGCCATGCTTGCCGACCTCGCACACCTCGCACACGACGCACACGGTGCCCTTGTACTTGGGGTGGTACTTGGCGCCGTCGAACGCGCACTCCTCGAACGCCGAGCCCGAGTAGATGGGCGTGTGGCTGGCGGCGCACACCTCGAACTCGGCAAACTGGTCAAACTCGATCTCGACCGCATCGTTGGGGTTGCGTTCGCATTGGGCTTTGGTCTTGCGGGCCTGTTACACACGCATCAGGTTAGTTTATGGCTGGTAGGTCGGATGGGAGGAAAGGAAAGGATAGACATACAGTCTCAAGAATCTTACTCGCCCCTCCGTTCGCCAATATCCTATTCGCAAAGCTCAGCGCCGAGTTGTAATTCTTGGCGCGCATGGCCAGGTTCATGGCGCTGAGCAACGCGAGCTGGCGATGGGGCACTTCGATCTTGGGAATCGTAAAGTACGCCGACAGCTCGAGGCTGCGCTTGAGCAGCTTGGGGTCCTTGGCAACCGTCGCCGGGTCGCCCAGAGCGCGGCGGGCCAGCTCGATGCTCATGGCCACGACGTATTCCGAAGCTGACGCGATAAGCTTCTTCGCGTCGGCCACCTCCGCCTCGCTGCCGACGGCGTTGACCAGCACGGCGTGCAGGATGCCCTTGAAGATCTTGACGCCGTCCTCCAGCTTGTTGGCCTTCATGCACTCGAACCCGCGCTGCAGGTCGTGCTGGGCAAGATACTCCAGGTCGCGGGGAATGATGGGAAGGACCTTGCGGGGGTCAGTCTCCTCGACCGTACGGCGGACATAGTTGATCAGTGGCGGAAGGCCGGGAGAACCGGGCAGGTAAGTCTTGGAGGCCGAGTAGACCTCGAGGAAGCGGGGCTTGAGAGGAGCGAAGTTGACGGCGCCAACCTGGCGGTTGAGGAGCTGCATGGCCGTCTCGAAGGAGCCACCGGCAACGTGGTCGACGGCGAGAGGCGAGTTGCGCGCCCACAGATCGGCCTCGGAGCTGGCCGGACCCGTTGCAGACTCTGCATTCTCGACGCTGACGAAGCCCTCCTCGACTTCGGCAACAATGTCGTCGCCCATGTCCCAGCCGGCGGCGTCCTCCTCCTCTTCGGCCTCGGCGAGATCGCGCTTCGCCGCCCCTTCTTCCTCGGCTTCGCCGTTGGCGGCAGCGGGTTCCTCTTCTAATGAGAGACCCTCCATCTGGCCGAGCAGGGCCTTCTCGAAGAAGGACTGGGAGGTGGCTTTGGTCGGCCAGTTGGCCTGGAACGTCGGCACCACGGGCTTGGGAGGAGTCAATGGCTGGCCGAAGGTCGGGAGGTTGAGCTGATCCTCTGTAAGGCCGGTCGCCTCGAGGATGGATTGGGCCTCCTCCTCCAGGCCGTTGGCCTTGGCCGTCATGTACGCCAAGGGATCTGCGAAAGTCAGCAGCAGTCAACAAGACGAATCAAAAATAACTTGGAATCAAACATACACAAATCGATCTCCTTGAACATCTGGATCCTGTCTTCGACCTCGCCCAGATACAAGGCATTCTGGAACCGGGAAGTGAAATCGCCCCGGTGCTCGGCAATCTTGGCCATCCTAGACAACTTGGAGTTATCGCCGGTGGTGAGGTACAGGAACGAAAGCTTGTCGAAGTGCTTGAGCTTCTGGTAGCACATTTCGACAATGGAGTGGTTGCCGTGGGCAAGGGCCTCGGTGCTCAGGCGAGTCCAAAGCTTGGGGCGATCCAACTGCTTGGCCACCTCGACGGCGACATCCAAGTTACCGCACTCGATGGCCAGCTCGAACCGTGTCGCAGGGTCTTGCACGAACTGGAGAGCGATCTCGGGGTAACCCTTCTTCTGCAGATAGGCGATGATGGACTGGCCGACCAGGCTTGACGTCTGGATGATGTGCAACATCTCCTCGTAGTTGCGCTTGACGAGGGCGAGCTTGAAGCGGTACTCGGTGGGGTCGATCTGGAGGATGCGCGGCTTGGCGGACCGGTCGAGGCAGTAGACGTTGCGGCCCTTGACACGAACCAGGTAAACGGTCTGGTCCAGGGTGCGGACAATGCCGTTGTCGCCGTTGAGGAGGGTGTACTTGACATGGTTCAGGGTCGAGTACAGCAGGACACCCGCGTCATCCCAGGTAGCGCTCTTGATGCGGATCGTCTCGTGGAGAGTGCTGACCTGCTCGAGGGTCTTGGTGACGATGGTGACGTTGTGCTTGCTGAGGAGGGCGGCATAGAGACCATCGTTGGACCACACGACATACTTGACGCCGTTCACTGCCAGCTCGGCAGTTGTCTTCTTTTGCTGGACGTCGTAGAGGTGGACAGCAGTCGGGGTGATGATGAGGAGGTTACCGGTGCCGCCGAAGTAGATGTCGGTGGTGCCGTGGGGCGGCTTGAATGACCTCGTCGTGTTGTTGCTCAGGTCCTTGATGTCGATGGTTTGGGTGGACGTGTTGAGGACGGCGAACCGGTTGCGCGCGATGAAGATGGCCGAGTTGCCCTGGCCGCGCTTAGACTCGGTGGGCTCGATGGCGCCGGAGCCGTCCCGCGGCAGGCTGACCAGCTCGTATGTGCCGCCATCGGCAGGCGAGGTGACCAGGACGGAGCGCTCGGCGGGGTTGTACGACAGAGTGCGAGGGGGGACCCAGGGGCTGCCCAACTTCTTGAGGGAGAGGAGGGTAGGCGACTCGACGTTCTTTTGGAAGTCGTACGACTTGACGCACTTGTCCTTGGTGATGAAGAACAAGTTGTTTTGGTAGACGGCGTGGGCGGGCCTCTCGCGCTCGAGCTTGAACACCATGACACCGCTGCTTGGGGTTAGTACCCGAAGACTGTAGGGGCAAATAATGAGCATGACTTACTTGTCATGACCCGCGGCGAACAAGTTAATCTCAGGGTGGGCGGCGATGACCCAGAAGCGGTCGTTCTCGCGCTTGAAGGTGTGGACAAGGGTGCGCTTGTTCAGATCCCAGACACGAATGGTCTTGTCCTCGCCGGCAGACAGGATCAGGTCCTGGTGGGGGTGGAACAAGCAGCCGCTGGCGTTCTGGAAGTGACCGCGGCAGGTATCAACCTCCCACTGCAGAAGAAGAGAGTGTCTGTCAGCAGGAATCTGGGACATTCACAGGGACTCCAAAGAGACGTACAGCCTTGGTCTCGCTCATGCGCCACAGCTTGATCAGGCGGTCATCGCCGGCCGAGACGATCAGCGGCATGGTGGGGTGGAAGGCGACCCAATTGACACCGCGATCATGGCCCTCGAGCACAAACTTGACGACGGCATCGGTGTTTCCAAACATGTCGGTCTGATCGCGATTGGCGCGGGCCATTTGGTCCTCGTAGGACAGCGAGGTCGGAGCGGAGTGCTTCTTGCGCAGACCGGAAACTGTACGGGTCAGCAAAGATCCAGCTCTAGCCGGTCAATGTCAGGCGGTCAGGGGTTATAACGTACTGTCCCAGACGCGCACCGTCTGATCCAGCGAGGCCGAGACAACCAAATCCTCCTTGGGGTGGAACTGGGCGCACATAGCGTAGTGGTTGTGGCCGGTCATGGTGCACAGCAGAGAGCGGTTCTGCCAGTTCCATATCCGAATGGTCTGGTCATCGCTGGCGCTGACAATCCAGGGGAGCTCGTGGTGGAAGAAGACGGTGCGGACGTAGTCGAGGTGGCCGTTGAGGGTGAAGAGGCAGCGGCGGGTCTGGTAGGACCACACCTTGATCTTGTAGTCGTCACCGCCAGACACGAACAGCGGCTGGGTCTTGTGGAAGTCGATACCGCGGACGGGACCATCATGCTCCTCGAAGCGGTCAATGAGGGTGCCCATGCGGTAGTCCCAGAGCTGGATGGTGGAAGAGTGGAGAGAGACGAGGATCCATGGTCTGGAGGAGGGTCAGTCTCGAGAGGAAAGGTCAGGTCGGGATCGGAGCGGCGACGGACCGTTTCGGGTGGAAGGCAATGCCTTTTGCGCGAGACGACTTGGACTCGAACTGGAGGCCGGGAGGGTCAGCGGGGAGGGTTCATCACTCAGTCACTAAGCAGCCGGCAACGGACCTTGGTGAGCATTCCCGAGGAGGACTGCATTTTGGCTGACGGGTCCCGAGCCGTGGATGGCTCTGGGTCAAGCTTGGGCGGGAATCAGGTCACTGCTCGGGAGGATACTATGCACACCAGGAGTCGGTGATGGTAGTAAGGTGGGAGGGGACGGTGTGGTTCTGGTCGCAACAGAGAATCCACCAGTTCGGGGCTGGATGGATAATAACGGAGGGGTCGGAGGGTCGGCTGCCAGCCGCGTGGGCTAATGTTGTTGTCGTCGTCCCTGACCTGGCCTGTGATCCGGCGTCGTCAAGGCAGGACAAGCACAAGCATGGGGTCGGGACTTGGGACTTGGGACTTGGGATTGGGACTTGGAAGCGTGGCATCTCACAATGCGAGATGTGGAGGAACCGAATGGACCCATTCGAGCCTCAGGCACTGACTGCAACTGCGTGGGCACTGCCATTTCCTTCGCACATTCAATTTTCCGGGCCCACAACTGTATGTCTGGCCAATAGAATTGGAGTCTTGTAAGACCCACTCTGCCCCTCTGGACCTCTGACGTTGAGCTTCTGGCGGGGGAGCAGCCCCTGGACAGGGTGCTGGAACAGGGCACTGATTGGCCAGACTCAACTGAAAGCTGGCTCTTCGCCCAGCACAACGGCGACGTCGTACACTAGGTAGCGCAGCTCCGGCACCAGAGAGAGCTGCGGCAAGGGAGAGGACTTGGACCGAACAACAGCCCGAGACAAGAGAAGCTGGCCCTCCTGGACACTCTCGGGGTTTCGAATCTTGCGCCGGCGCACTGCTCTCCCGAGGACTCGGATATATACCTACCGTTCGTCTTTGCCGTGGGGTCCCGGAAATCTGGGACCAGTAACCCAACTAACACCTAAATCGCCGTGACAGCCACATGCTCCAAGCAGAACTTCGGCGCCGACATCCCGAACTGCCAGCGTGGCAATAACATTGACATCAAGACTACAGCCACTCTTGCGTCTGGCACCGCAATACTGCCAGCATTCTCCAACTCTCAAGCCATTGGCCTTGTCTTGCCCGGCCTGAGCGTCCATCTCGAGCCCGTTTCCGCAGCCTTACTACTAGTACCTGACCTCAACATAACCCGGGCCCCTACTGTGTAGGACCGCCCTCGGGCGCCTCTGGGCATTATGGTCCAATTCTCCCAGCTCCCGTGGGGCATTGCGCTCCTCGGTCTTGCTGGTCTGGCTGCTGCTAAGCCCTCAGTAAATGTCGCTTTGAAGGCGGCCTTCCCGTCACCTCCATACCTGGTTGAGCTCTTGTAGGTGGTCGCATGTCCTCTCTGTCTAGGCACCGTATCGTATTGGCTCACACCTAGGATTCCAGAGAAACAGCCGCTGCCGACAATGCCACCGTCTACTTCTCCCTCCTCGACCGCATCGCAAAGGGCCACTTTGCTAAGGCCAAGACGGACAAGGCCCTGTACGAAAAGTTCGTCGAGGTGTTGGCCGAGGACGGCCACATGAACCCCGAGGCCTTGTCCATGTTCAAGCTGTCCCTCTCATTGCACACCGCGGCGCCGCGGATTGAAGCACACTACCAGTACTACGCCAGCGGTGTCGAGCCATTGCTATTCGGAGACCAGACCAAATGTGCCCAGTGGTTGTATATGGACGGGTATCAATTCTGCTCGCCGACCGCACAGGAGCCCCATCTGAAGATCAGGAGGAGAAACCAAGAACGGACATTGCCTTTCGACCGCAAACTGGGCTCTGGCGGCAGCGAACTTATCCTCTACGCCGACATCACCTCTCCCGAGTTTGGTGCCTACCATAAAGTCGCCATGAAACTGGTCCGCAATGGCCAAGCAAGCTACAGGCTCCGATACAAGCGTAGCCCGGCGCACCCCTCGGAGCCCCTCTCGGTCAACGGCTATGGAGTCGAGCTCACGCTCAAGAAGACCGACTACATCGTCATCGACGACCGCGATACGGGTGCCGCCAAGACCCCGTCCGATGACGCTCAAAAGCCCATCGGCTCACCCGAGGCCGTGTTGGACGAGGAGGATGAGATCACCGACATTAAGCCCCTGGAGAAATCCGATCTCGCCCCCATCGGTCTCAAGGCTGCCTCCTACATCATGCAAAGCGAGTCCCCTTTCGATACCCTCATCAAGCTGAGCCAGGACTTCCCCAAGCTCTCGACCTCTCTCGTCTCCCACAACGTCTCAACCTCCTTCCTGGAGGAGCACGAAGACAACCGCCGCATCCTGGTTCCCGACGGCAGGAACGTGTTGTGGATGAACGGTGTCCAGCTCATCGACCGCCAAATCCAGCCCTTCGGCCTGATCCAGCTGCTCAAGCAGGAGAGAAAGCTGATGAAGGGCGCCTCCGACCTCGGGCTCACCGGCAAGCAAGCCGTGGACTTGATGGGCCATAGGGAGGTGGCGCGCGGGCGATCTGGGAATGACGAGGATCGCCGTTTCGACTGGCGCGATGAGATCGAGCAGGGCCGCGTCATCATCTGGCTGAACAATCTCGAGAAGGACAAGCGGTACGAGGACTTTGCGCCGAGCATTTTTGCCGTCATTGAGCAGTTCGAGAGTTTTCCTCGAATTAAGAAGGATATTTTCAACCTCGTCGTCCCGGTCGACTTCACCAAGCAGGAGGATCTTCAGCTTGTCAGCCAGCTGCTGGCCTTCATCAAGCGCCTCATTCCTGTCCGTATGGGCCTGGTCCCGCTCACCCCGACTGGCGAGGCCATCGAGCAGGCCAAGCTGATCTACTACCTCCTCGAGAACTACGGCCTTGCCGCCGCCACTGGCTACCTGGAACAAGCCCTAGAGACCAAGAAATGGGAGCGTCCCGACGAAGGTCTCTTCAATGCGGCCATCAAGGACCGTCCTCTCCGCCCCGAGTCGGAAGCCCTGGCCTTCAAGGACATCTTCACATCAGAGAATTACGAGCAGCAAATCCACCTGGCCAAGCACTGGGTCGAGCGACTGCGCGCCGGCGGGGAGGTCCCTACCGTGTTTTTTGACGGCTTTGCCATTCCGCGCGATCCCTTGTGGCTGCGGGTCATGAATGGGAAGATGATACAGGATCTGCAGTCGCTTCAGCATGCGGCCTACTTCGGCCAGATCAATGACGCCGTTTGGGTCCCCGGAAGGTTCCTCAAGGGTGCCCTTAAGAGGCGGAACATGCATATTTTCCCCGAGGATGGCAAGGAACCCGTCTTCCTGAACGTCAACAAGCTGTACACGGAGCATCCGGACATTCTTGGCCAAGCGCCCGTCATTGAGGCGGACGAGGGGACGGCCAAGGAGGACTGGGCGGTCGTGACTGTGGTTGTTGATCTGAATGCCGTGGATGGACAGAAGCTGCTGTACTTCGCGCTCAAGTTCCGCGCCGAAAACCCGGGTGTGCGATTGGATATTGTCAGCAACCCATTGAACGTTTACGAGCGCTGGCCCTCGATCCCTCTGAAGCGCCTCAAGGCCAACGAAGCCAAGCTGAGGGACATCCAGCGCCTTTCTGACCTCGAGACCATCATCGAGACCCCCGTCGAAGCCGAATACGACTATGCTTACAACTCCGGCCTCCGTGGCTTCCTGGCCGACGCCAAGCTCAAGGAAGGCGACAACGCCGTCATCATCAACGGCCGCCTGGTTGGCCCGATCAAGAAGGCCGAAGACTTCGTCACCGAAGACTTCCAAGCCCTCTTCGAGGCCGAGAAGGAGACCCGCATCCACCCCGTCTATTCGGCGCTCACCGACCTCGGGCTGATCGAGAAAGTCTCGAGCCCCCTGGCGGCGGCCAAACTGACCTCCATCACCGCCCTCTCCGGCATCTCGGACCTGCCCCAGGGCATCTTCGACTCGGCCCAGTCCATCCGCACCTCCGCCTTCCGTCAGTGGCAGTCCAACCACACCTCCTTCAGCGCCGGAAGCGACCCGGAGACGGCCAGCATTTTCTTCGTGGCCGCCATCAACCCTGCCAGCGAGCTGGGCCAGAAGTGGGCCGCGGTGCTCAAGGTGCTGTCGGAGCTCGAGGGCGTGCATGTCCAGGTGTTCCTCAACCCGGCCAACGAGGTGCAGGAGCTGCCCGTCAAGCGGTTCTACCGCTACGTGCTCGAATCTGCGCCGAGCTTTGACGAGGACGGCAAGGTCAGCGCCCTGTCGGCCAACTTTGATGGCGTGCCGCAGGATACCCTGCTGGTGGCCGGCATGGATGTGCCTCCTGCCTGGCTCGTGACGAGCAAGGTCTCGGTGGACGACTTGGATAACCTGCGCATCAAGGACATCAAAGCTCGCCGCGGCACCGACCGGGTCGAGGCGGTCTACGAGCTGGAGCATATCCTCATCGAGGGCCACTCGCGCGAGGTGCCGTCGGGCGCGCCGCCACGGGGTGTCCAGCTGGTCTTGGGCACGGACGCCAACCCGCTCGCGGGGGACACCATCATCATGGCCAACTTGGGCTACTTCCAGTTCAAGGCGAACCCGGGTGTCTACAACATCCGCCTCAAGGAAGGGCGGAGTCAGGAGATCTTCTGGATCGAGAGCGTTGGAGCCCAGGGTTGGACGCCCGTCGCGGGGGATGAGACCAGCGAGGTGGCGCTGATGGATTTCCAGGGCTTGACGCTGTACCCGAGACTGACCAGGAACTCGGGCATGGAGGAGGAGGATGTGCTGGAGGACGGCAGCGGCAAGGAGGGTGACGGCTCGAAATCTGGCGCCGCGGGTATCATGTCCAAGGGGCTCAACTTTGCGCAAAAGTTCTTTGGTGGTGGCGGCGAGAAGGCTGAAGACAAGCCCGCCGAACCCAAGACCGAGCACGCCGACATCAACATCTTCTCGGTCGCCTCGGGCCACCTGTACGAGCGCATGCTCAACATCATGATGGTGTCGGTTTTGAAACACACCAACCACACGGTCAAGTTCTGGTTCATCGAGCAGTTCCTGTCGCCCTCCTTCAAGGACTTCATCCCGCACCTCGCCAAGCAGTACAACTTCACCTACGAAATGGTCACCTACAAGTGGCCACACTGGCTGCGCCAGCAAAAGGAAAAACAGCGCGAGATCTGGGGCTACAAGATCCTCTTCCTTGACGTGCTCTTCCCGCTCAGCCTCGACAAGGTCATCTTTGTCGACGCCGACCAGATCGTCCGCACCGACATGTACGAGCTCGTCTCGCTCGACCTCGAAGGCGCGCCGTACGGTTTTACTCCCATGTGCGATTCCCGCACGGAAATGGAAGGCTTCCGCTTCTGGAAGACGGGATACTGGGCCAACTACCTGAAAGGTTTGCCATACCACATCAGCGCGCTCTACGTCGTTGACCTTCGCCGCTTCCGCGAACTGGCAGCGGGAGACCGCCTGCGTCAGACGTATCACTCGCTCTCGGCCGACCCGGGAAGTCTGGCGAATCTTGACCAGGATTTACCCAACCACATGCAGTTCCAGATCCCGATTCACAGCCTGCCGCAGGAGTGGTTGTGGTGCGAAACGTGGTGCAGCGACGAGACATTGAAGGATGCCAAGACGATCGATTTGTGCAATAACCCCCAGACGAAAGAGCCGAAGCTTGATCGCGCGAGGAGGCAGGTGCCGGAGTGGACGGTGTATGATGAGGAGATCGCGGCGTTGGCGAGGAAGGTGAGGGACGGTGGGAAAGAGGAGGAGAGGAATGAGAAGAGTAGGACGTTGGATGTTGAGAAGGAGAGCGAGACGGAGGCGAGGACGGAGAAGAAGGAAGAGGTGACGAGTGTTAAGGATGAGTTGTAAAACACTAAGGAGTGGGTTGGATTGTATGTACTCGGGGAGGCGTGGAAATGGGAGGGGAAAAAGGGTTGGTTGGTTGGTGTGGATCTATGAACGGGTGATGACCTCAACAACGAGCCCTTGCGGAAGAGCATTGGCATGTTTGGTAAGGAGAGACACAGAAGAGCTTGAATACCTAGCATTTTGAAGGTTTGTCCAAGCATATTTTGAGAGTATGGGCACCTAGGGTTCTGCTGACCCTTGTCCATTCCAGTCTTCTCTCCTCCCGAAGTAGCTATGGTCTTGGACCTGAGTAGTAGTACAGTATCTGGTGCCGTAGTGTTTGGCCCCGCTCGGAATCCAGCTTAGTCACATGGAACTTGTTCCCATCATCCGTATTTACATGCATGAGGCTATATTTGGGGCTATAGCTGCTGTCACTTTGTATCTGACTCTTTTCCTCGCGTCCTTCGCGAGACAGAGAACGCTAAAATGCCAAGATGAACTTTCCAGTGATAGAATAGATTGCGAGGCGACTGGAACTCGTCACAGCTGAACTCGATGCATGATCGCGAAGTGGAGCGCTGAAGTGAACTCGGATGCCTGGATTCGGGAGGCTTCTTTTCAAAATCCAGGGTTGATGGGGGAAAGTATTAATAAATTCAGGGCCGTCCCCTTCCTTGTGTCGTCCCTTAACCCCATGAGTCAAAGCTGACTCGCTTGTCTCTCTACCTTCTTCGAAAAGAACGCAAACCAACCCTGATTCCCACCACTTTCTTCTCTTCAACCATGACCGACCCAACTATTACCGCCAAGGCTGCCACGGAACTTGACATGCCACAAGCTTCCAGGTGCAGGAAAAAGGTAGTGGGAAAGAGTGTGTAATTCCGCATGCTAGATACAAAGGAAAATAGAGCGAGTGAATGGCTATTTATCCCTGTTTGGAGCTCCAGCAGAGGGTTTCTGGAGCGTTTGGCGAAGAGTTCCCTTCGCCCGAAGCATGTGGGGGATGGAGCAGCAGCGTAGTAAAGGCTAAATTGGAGCGTGTGGCTTCATTCACATAGGCTCGGCGCTCATCGGCACGACAGAACTGGAGGCTGCCATCTCACGCACCATCAGTCCTGAGGGCACCGTCACTGACACCAAGGAATTCGAATCCACCGTCAGAAGCCAAGTACAGACACTTACACCCCAAGAGGAGGAACGCTTGATTTGGAGGTATCTCGTGAAGGCAGCTGCTCGCTCATCTGGTTGGCCTCCTATGTATATACATGATCGCTTGTCTCCTCTCCCCTCTCACGTACAACTTTTTCCTCTCCAACATGGTAAAAGGCTTACACCCGTTCGCTGTATCTTAGGGAAGGCGCCGATTTCATCCACTGATCTTCACCAAGCACGGCCAGTTCATGGAAAACGGCGACATCACCGACGGCGGGCGGGAAATCGTCTTCCAGATCGCTTCCACCGTCCTGGATCCATGGCCCACGGTCAAAGCGCAGGTCAAGAACGGCAGCTTGAATTTCAGACCCCTTTTCCGCCAACGTCGGCCAAGTCCTCTACCACTACCTGCACACACCAAACAATACACCCCCGTCAACCCGCTCCACGTCGACCCCCATCGTCAACCAAACAATCATCATCCTCCCCCAAATCGAGCCCATCTACTACGACCTTCAAGGCATCGCCATGATGACGCCAAGTCCTGTGCGTCTGCCTCGTGGCTCGGATCCTCAAGCTCCCCGACCTGGAACAGGCCGCGACGGCCCAATCTCGAAAAGGGCATCTGGATCCTCGACATCAAGGCCGTCGACGTGACCATCAAGGGCTTCGTCGGCAACAACCCCATCGTGGTGCACAAGCTCAAGCAGATGAAGGAGTAGGACATTGCGTGGGGGGTTAGACATAGGTTGTTGGGCCCGCACCCGCTGCCGGAGAACCAGAACCCGGTGTATACGTGGATAATTAGTGAGCGGGCCGGACAAGGTGGAGTGGGAAAAGCCCGAGTGGCCGGCTTGGGTGGCGAGGTTGAAGGAGGAATTTATCACGCATATGATGATGCAGGTGCTGCTTGGGCTTGCGTTTGAAGGAGCACGGCAAGGTTTGGGCGGTTCGGGGAAACAGGCCTGAGGGGTTGCCTGTATATGTACTTCATTGGCGCCAGGGTTGATATCGGAGTCAAGCTCGACCTTTCTGATGTGTAATTACCTACAAATATATATTTAAGCCGTTCAGACATCTGTCAGTCATAATCATTCAAATTCTTGACCTTCGATATAGGATATGGTGAATGAAACTTTAGCAAGAAAATATTCTAGAAAACGAGAAACGGCTGAACTTGCACAAAGTTGGATACGTCAAGGACTCGGTAGCTCGACTCAGGCAGTTTCTTCGCTGGACAAGAAGGCGATGGCAGAGTCGAGCCGCCAGTCATCGTCTCTTGGGTTCGACCTGAAAATAAACTGTCCTGTCTTCATTCACTTCGAGTGACTCTTCCCCAAAGAATCACTTGCGGGACGAAACAGCATCTCACACTCGGGTTCACAGGTACTGCGCAGGAAGACATCAGAACAACAGAAGTGTTTTGTCATGACTAGCAGACCATGCTGAACATCTCAGGTCATGTGTATCCGGGTCATCAAACCATCTCATCTAGGACATGGAGGAACAAGCACACACTGAGTACGCTCACAAGTAAACTACGTCATGATACGACCATCTCAAGCCATGTCCCGATACCCATTTCATTCCATTCATTCATTCCAGCCCAGCAAAATAGAAGAGCAAAAGAAGCAAGCAAAACCACCCAACTCCCAACACCCCCAATATCTCCTCCCCCAACCCACCCAGCTCTAATGCGAAATATACTGAAACACCGCGCTCACCTCCCTCTCTCCGCATTCCTGCTTCAGCAAATGATCCTGTATCCCCTTCAACCCGTCATTGACAAAATGATTCCACGTGCTGGTATCGCCGTACAGCATCGCCTGGGCCTTGATGTGCTGCTTGCCGTCGGGCCTGCAGCGCTTGCACTTGAACGTGTCGTGGGTGTCACTGGTCGTGTCGGGCCTGTATTGGAACAGTTCCCGCAGCGAGTCCAGACTGAAGTGCCGCTCCACGTCCTCGGCGGAATCGACCACGCACGACGACAAGGACTGCTTGTGGCTCTGACGCTGGAAGATCTTTTCCTCGATGGTGCCCGTGGCAATGAAGCGGTAGACGAAGCAGTCTTTCTTTTGCCCGTCACGCCAGACACGCGCCAGAGCTTGCTGGTCGGCGGCCGGGTTCCAGTCCGGGTCGAACAGGACGAGACGGTTCGCACCGATCAGGTTGAGACCGCAACCGCCGGCTTTGGATGAAAGAAGGAAAACGAATTCGGGCCCCTCGGGGTCGTTGAACTTGTCGACCAGCTTCTGGCGCTTGTTGACGTTCATGGTCCCGTCGAGACGCAGGCAGCCGTACCCGCGGCATCGGCAAAGGCGCTCGAACAGGTCGAGGGTTTGCGTGTAGTTGCTGATGAGGACGATCTTGTCGTTGGTGTCTTGGCGGATGCGCGCCAGCATGCGGTCGAGCACCATCATTTTGCCTGAATACCACGTCTTGATGTCGCGGTCGCGGCCGCGGGCGTCTTTGGGGACATAGTCTTCGGGCCAGAACTGTTCGCAGCCTGGCAAGTCGGCGGGGAGATCGAGAAGGTCGGGGTGGTTGCAGAGCTTTTTGAGAATGCCGATGGCTTTGAGCGGTTGGGAACCTTTGCCGCGCAGCAGAGCCTGGATGTCGGGCGAGGTGATGAAGTAGTTGTACAGGTCGACCTGGAAAGGGGCCAGGTTGCAGAAGACGACGTGCTCGTACTTGACAGGGAGGTACTTGGAGAGAATGTCGTTGGTGCGGCGAATGATGAAACGGTTGACAATGGCGGCGAGCTCGGCAAGGCATTCATCGCCGCGTTTGCGCTCGGCTTCGGAGGCATCGGCATCGCGACCGCGGAGAATAGGAATTTCGAAGCGCTTGCGGAATTCCAACCGGCTACCAAGAAGATCCGGGTTGGCGAAGCTGATGAGGGAGAAGTACTCGGACAGGTCGTTTTGGATGGGCGTGCCCGACAAGATGACGCGGCGAGAGACGTTCAGGCTGTTAAGGGCATTGAACGTCTGACTATCGCCGTTCTTGAGGCGGTGGCCCTCGTCGCAGAGCATAAGGCCGATAGGAGTGCCTTTAAGTTCCTCGACGTTGAGGCGGAGGGTTTCGTACGAGACGATGATGACGGGCCGAGTGACGGACCGGCCGCTGGCCATGGCCCATTGGCGGAGCTGACGGGTCAACTCCTCTTTGGAGGCCTTGCCATCGATGGCAAAGGGGGTGATGGCATCGGCGCCCAGCCATTTAGTCAGCTCGTTGGCCCAGTTGCGGACCAGACTCGAGGGGCAGGCGACGATGGCTTTTTGAATGGTGGGCTTGCCGGCCTCGGGGGATTGCTTCAGCAGGGTCCAGAGAAGGGTGATGCATTGGAGGGTCTTGCCGAGACCCATTTCGTCGGCCATGATACAGCCGTTCGCCTTGGGGTCGATCATGCCCGTGACGCAGCGATACATGAACTTTACGCCTTCGATCTGGTGGGGACGGAGCACCTTGGCAAGTTTGGGGTCGATGACGACGGGAACGCGGGGACGCTCTCCTTCGACCTTCTTCTTGATGCCGAGGATTTCGGCGAGGCTCTTGTGAACAAGGGGAGCATCGACCTTAGCCTTAACAGGCTCGGCTTCCTTCTTCTCCGTTTCTTCCTCCGGTTTGGGTTCCTCTTTGGGCTTGTCGTCGACAGTCGGGTCGTAGAGCACAATGGCGAACTCTCCACAGGGGTCATGCAGGGGTTTGGCAATGAAGACGGTGCCTCGTCTCATGCCGAGGAGGGGCGGTGGGCGGTTGGGATTGTAGGCATGGACGTTCTTGTTGGCGAGGGGAACGGAGAAAGCCTTGCGGAAGACTTGGTCCTTGTCCTTGACCTGGAAGACGGGGAAGCGGTTGGCATCCCGAGTCGCCAGGGCAAGGCGGTCGGCGTTGGTGTATGGTTTGTCGCCATCGTTTTCACCATCGGCGCCCGAGTAGTCAATTTTCCGGCGCTTGCGGGCAGGACGATCGGTCGCAACAGTACGAGTGGCCGAGCTGGGACATTTGAAGGGTTTGTGCAGGCGTTCGAGGGTCTGTGGTGTTGGGAAGCGGCTGCGAGGCCCGAGATTCTCTTTGTTGGCTGCCGGAGCTGCAGCCCCTGGTGCGCTCCTAGACAGGGTCAGTCTTTGTCCTTGAGCTGGGACCAAAGTAAACATACATGATGGGCGGGGCGCGTCGCGGAGGTTCAGTGCAGGCTATGGCAATGCAGGAGGGAACAAAAAGTTAAGAGAACATAAAGAGTGTTTCTATGACGGTCTGAAAAGAAATGAAGGGGGACACGGAAAGAAAGGGGAAAAAAAAATCAATTGGCTGGTGTTGTGTGAGGATCAATGCTGGGAAGGAGCGCTCTGTTGATGTTCGGAGACCGAGACGCGTCGATTTCCAGGCAGCAAGGCCAGAGACGCGCCGGCCCCACGATGTCATGTGACATGGAACGGTCCGCTCCAACGACCGACCCGGACCCGAGCTTCGGCGGAGCTGCACCCCGCTGCACGGGCATTCAGTTGCATCTCATTCCAAGGCAAATTCACAACTGGAAGCTTGGCCAATTCAGATCAACTCCTGTAGACCAACCTTGAAATGCTCATGGCCTGGAACTCCTAGATTCAACTAAACCAAAGCTGACATCAGCACGAGCAGACATCTCCACCACCCACTGCTCCATTGCATTGTCCTTCCCCCAGAAACATGGCTACATATTTCAACATCTTGTTGTTCCTCTGTGCCTTTCCCCTCTCCAGCTTGCAGGTCTCTGAACCCCCTCTTGGTCTCCTCCATCTTCCTCCTGGAAATGACAGAGAGACACGCATACGCCGGGTTCATTGGCTTTTGTACACCGTACAAACCATGGAACCCCAGGATGAGATTCGGAGGATTTTGATGAGGAACCTTACCGAAGAATTGTATACACTGCTGTTCAGGAATCGTCGGCAGCAGCAACAGGAGCAGCAGCAGTGAAGTCTCACATGCTCGGCCCGGACCGCACCCCGCCGCATCCCCCATCTCCACTAAGCCCCGCCACCTCTACTAACCTCTTCCGCTTCCTCTTATCCGGATCTTGAATACATTCCAGCCTCCACAACTGAGCCATTGAGACTTTTTCGTGTTGAGGATATGTTTGTTTGATAAGCTGTACTCCGGGCCAATTCGCACATTGCCTCATGTCAAGATTATTGTTGAACCTCGGCCACTTCATCCTCAACCCCTATACACCATGAGCCATCCCTTCACCCCTTAGCCTTCCTCATCCACCACCATGTCCGCCGACTTTTGGGCCGGCTACATCTCCGGCGCCGCTTCCATCATCCTGGGCAACCCCCTCGACGTTCTCAAGGTCCGCCTCCAAGCCGGCCATTCAACCACTTCACCAAAACCCCCCGGGACAACAAACCCCCTCCACCCACCACCGCCAACCTCTACCGCCTACACCACCTACATCCGCCCCTTCCTCCTCGGCACCGCGGCCCCAGTCCTCGGCTACGGCGCGCTCAACGCCTTGCTGTTCGTCTCCTACAACCGGACCGAAGCCTTCCTGAACCGCTATCTCTCTCCCCCCTCGACCAGCAATTCCCTCTCGGACGAGAATGCGGGTGGAGGGTTTGAAACCCGCGGCACAAACCTCCTCACAACATGGCTCGCCGGCGCCGCGGGCGGGTTGGCGACATGGGTGGTGTCGGCGCCGACAGAGTTGGTCAAGTGTAGGGCGCAGTTGGAGATTCCTGCCCAAGGATATGGGACCTCATCATCGTTACCAACAACAGAAGCATCAGGCCGAGCACGACCAGGCCAAGGGTCAGCGACCTCTCTCTCCATCGCCCGCCAAATCCTCCACACCCACGGCTTGCGCGGGTTGTACTTCGGCGGCGGGGTCACCGCGGTTCGCGACAGCGTGGGGTACGGCTTCTACTTTTGGGGGTATGAGCTGTGTTCGCGGTGGATGAGCACCTGGGCACCGCCATCATCCTCTGCTGATGGTGATGGTGGCGGCGGAGTCATGAGCAGCGAGGCCGCGAGGGTTCTGCTTTGCGGCGGGCTGGCCGGCATCATCACCTGGGCGAGCATCTTCCCATTGGACGTGATCAAGACGAGGATGCAGGCTCAGCCTGATGTTTTTTCCGCTCATCATCATCCCAGGTCAGGATCATCACTGTCAGGCGAAACGACGCCTCTGCTTTCTTCTTCTCAGCATCGCTATCCTCAAGCACAACAGCAACACCCCCAGCAGCAACACCCCCACCCACAAAGTGCCAACACCAACCCAACCCGCCACACCGCCTGGGCCGTCGCAAAGGACACCTACCGCGCTGAAGGGTGGCGTGCCTTCTTCCGAGGTCTCGGCGTGTGCAGCGCCCGCGCGTTTGTCGTCAACGCGGTGCAGTGGGCGGTGTATGAGTGGATCATGGCCGAGCTGGGGCAGGGGAGGAGGCCGCAGCAACAACAACAACAGAACAACGAGGAGATGAGGGTGTTTTCCGGGTAGGTAAGGTAGGGAGGGCTCGATGGAGGGATGTACTCCGTCCGTACCGAGGTGCTGCTGGATGGACATACTCACATTTTTGGAGTGGAGGGTTCGGTGCTTGTGGGTGAATGAATGGATGGATAGATGGATAGACTCGTCTGAGGAATGTGGGTGGTAGAGGTTGATAGAAACAGGCTGAGAACGACAAGCTGATAGAGGTTGGATAATACAACAGAGGTTGGGGATAGAGCAGCAGAACGGCGGAGGGTACAACCAGACCAACCCGCCTTCAGAAGGTCTGATACTAGACACGCAAACACAGCTGGGAATTTCATGTCTCCCATCCTTTGATGCTTCTGCTGCTGCTCTTCGCCACCCACTCGCATCTCAAGAGTTCCACACAAACTTACCTGAAGCCACCCAGGAAGCGCCCGCGGCTCAACACGTTCAGGATACGAGGAACACATCAATCACACAATGTCGAGATGAGAGAGAAAAGTGTACCAAAAGATCTCCGCATTCATTCCACGTGAGTACTAGGTAGGCTAGGTAGGGCATTTCCCTCCCACCAAACCTTTGGCACGAAGGTGCCGAGGTGATTAAGGTAGAAGGTAAGTGTCCACCCGCCTCCAAAACCTTGAAAACACCAGGACCGCGAAACTCGGCGCAATGCAATGCAATGCATCCATCTCATCCATCTCATCCCATCCATCCAACCATCCCAACCGACGTCCAATTACGCCGCCACCGCTCTTCCGATGGTATAAAACAACGGAGAAAACAAGAAAACGAACTAAAACTCGATAGAAGAAAAGGGGGTATCACATGCAAACATCCCATCCCATTCCCATTCCTCATTCCCATTGTTCACCAAGCCCGACCGACCGACCTTTAAGAAAAAAACCGACCGACCAGACCCGACCGAAAACTCCAATTCTTAAACCACCCACCCATGCATAGCACCACCCGGGTATATTGTCCATCCCGAAACCCCATTGATGAAAGAGACTAGAAAGAAGAGATGGAATCCCCATAGTAAAAAAAAAAAAAAAAGGAAAAACCACCGCCCCCGAACCAGACCAGACCGAATTTCTCTCTATATAAACCGGGCTTGTATCATCTCTAAGTCCTGCTCCGTCCGTCCGTCCCAAAAGGACAGTCGTCGTCGAACCCGAAACAACAACCCTTCCCGATGAATGAAATGAAATCCATTGCCTGATCCCGTAATACCCCATGATGCCTGCGAATGCCCCGACTGAGATGCATGCCGCCAGTTACCTAAGGAAAGAGATAGGAAAAGAAAATCCACATGCTGAGCTGGAAGAAAGAAAAACATGAGTCCAGATCCCGATGCCAAAGACCAAGCCTAAGCCGGTCCATGGTGCGCTCGCTGTCAGGCGATGGACGAGTATGGGTGAGCAGGCGTGGAGGAAAGCCGTGGGAGAAGACAGCAGTGGCCGATGGATGACCAAGTGTGATGATCCCAAAGCCAGCCAGCTAATCCTCTCCACCACCCAGCTTTCCAAAGGCGACCAACAGAGAGTCGCAGCCCTGAGAAACCCAAATGATCCCACCACCACAGGCGAGACGGGGAGCCCTGTCGATCGGAACCAAGAACGCACTGGCCGGTGTATGCTATGCATGGCCATGTTGGATCCTGTGTGATGACGGGCTCGATCGTATCCGGAACGAAAAGATGAGAAAGAAAACAACCGAAAAAAATGCCGTATCAACATGCCATCATATCTCGTGACGTCATCAGTCGTGAAAAGTCGTGTTTGTAATGTTTACAATGTTTCACAGGGCCGTGGTGGTGTCGAACTCGATGACGGTTGCCGTGTCCCGAATGCCACAAACTGGCTGCGCGCGCAAAGCCCAAGTGCTCCCGCGGCTGGTGTGGATCAAGGCCGGTCTGTGCAGAGTTGTCGAGAACTCGGCGAGAAGTTGGTGATGAGCATCGCGTCGACTCCGTTCGAGGCCGGCGAAACGAAAAACAGAAAATGAAAACTGGGCAGAATGTCGTTTGTCGATGATGGCTGCCGATGTGTTGGCGCTGGACACACTAAGCATGTTTGTCGGATGGTGCGAACCGTGAGAAAACATGAAAACAAGTGCTGATGTCGCGGGCTCTGGACTTCGTCAAGAGTGGAAATCGTCGTCGAGGCAGTCGTTGTACCCCCCTTCCAAGAAGAGAAACAAGAGAACCTGCTTCCGGTCGGCGCAAGCAAGCACCGCTCCCACAGCTGGTATGCTTCCCCCAGCCATGAGACAGCCATGCAAACAAATCCATCACGCCCTCGCCATCGCGAAAGCATGAACAGATCCCCGCACCGGACCAAGAAGCTCCGAAGAAAAAGAGAACAGTCCTCTACCGTCCACCCCAGCAAAGGGGAGAGAACAGCACCCGCCCAACATGTTTGCGCGACACACAACACGGGTCGGACTGTCCGAAGCCCATTACGGCTTCAGATCGTCGACGCACATGTCGTAGAGCTCCTCACAGAAATTGTCCAGCTCAAAAATCTTGAACTGGTGCTGCCAGCGGCTGGTGAAGTCGGGGTCGCGCCAGGCGGCCGAGATGTTGCGGCTCCAGCCGTACAGCTCAATGTTCCAGCCCAGGGCGAGCACGCGCTCGATGTTTTTCTTAAAACCATCCGAGTACTGCGCCGAGGCCGCGTCACCCGTAGCCAGAATCATGGTTGCCGGCTCCGGCGTGTCCATCGCGCTCTGGAGGATCTTGAGATGCAGAAGCTCATCGACACCCTGCTCGCCCTGCTTCATCATGACGCGTCCGTTGGCACCCGAGTCCTCGCCCGAGGTGTCAGCCCCGGACGTGTCAAAAGCGGGTGCGTTCGGGGTGTTGTTGCCATTCTTGCCCTTGCGGCGACGCACGGGCGAGGCAACCGGCTTCGGCACGCGCTCCAAAATGTTCATCTCGTAGTCAAGCTCTTCAGCCTGCAGCATGTAGCCCGGCCAGCGCTTGTTGTACGAGTTGGACAAGGAGCCCGCCACGATCCTCTTGGCGACATTTCGGTCGCGGACGAGGATGGTGTGGAAGTTCTTGAAGGAAAAGGGCGGAGCCAAAACCCGCTTGGTGATGGGGATACCGCGGCTCTCCTTCATGCTGTCGTAGAAGCCGATGATGATGTTGGACAGGTCGACGAAAATGTGAATGGGGTTG
Organism: Mycothermus thermophilus; assembly: GCF_041956435.1. Classification (NCBI taxonomy): domain Eukaryota; kingdom Fungi; phylum Ascomycota; class Sordariomycetes; order Sordariales; family Chaetomiaceae; genus Mycothermus; species Mycothermus thermophilus. The sequence continues at coordinate 728,200 of NW_027191434.1, read as the reverse complement.
CGCGCAATGAAGCCCGAGAATCGGTCGGAGCGGACCTTGGCGTCGTCCAGCTTGAGATCGCCAACCTTGTGGCGGAGGAAGCGTTCCTTCTCGGCCCTAGTCGTCCAGTATTTGGGAACCAGCTGATCGCGGCCCAGCGTGCCAGCCGGGACGTCGTAGCACTTGAAACCCTTCCAGGGCTTGATCGGAGTCTCGGGAAACGGAACCTCGATGGGAGAAGCGGAGAACGGGCCAGGCGTGGTCTTGGCCACGGGCTGAATGACCTTGGACGCCGGAGTGGCAAGAATGAGGGCAGACGACTCAGTCTTCTTGGGCGTGCTGGCCACGGGCGCCGTCGCAATGGAGAGCGTCTTGTTGGGAGATGCGGCGCGCGGAGTCGGCGAACCATTGAAGTGGTGGGAAAGGTGGATGCTGGGATCGTCCAGGAAATGGCTGACGCGGTCCTGGATGCTAGCCAAAGCCTCGCGCAGGCCGTTGCCGAGATGAGCCGTGGTGTCCTGTGCTCCATTGTCCGTATGAACTTGGTTATCATATTGAGCATCCGGAGAGTGGATCTTGACCGGATAAACGGTGGCAGAGTGGGTGTTGCGGACTGCCTCGTTGCCAACCTGAACTCCACCGCCAGCATGGGCGCCATCATTGTGAAGCGCCGCCATGAACGCGGTCGGAGTCCGAGCTTCGGGCTCGGCTCGGAAGGGGTTAGCTTCCTTGAAGCCGAGCTCCACGGCCAGAGACTTGGGCAACAGAGACACTCCGCCATCCGCGTCGTCATCAGACTCGTCATCAGAAGCGCTGCCAGGCGAGATCGTCGGACGGCTCCACTGGCCCGACTCGCACGAAGTCTCACTGCCGTGCGACGGGGTTTTGGAAGTGAAGTGGTCATGCGCCTTGGGAGTCATGCCCCGAACGCCGCAGCCACATTCAGCCTTGGTGGACTCGAACGTTGCCTCAGTGGCAGTAGTTGTGTGGGTGGCGGCGACCGGCTTGCCGCAGAGCACCTGCCAGTGGGGCGAAGGCACGGCGTCGGCCATGAGCTCTTCGTAGGAAAGTTGCTCGAACGGAGTCTTGATCTTGAGGGGACGGGACGTGAAGGAGCCCAGGCGATCGTCCCGCTCAGACTTGCGGCGCTCGCGAATCGTCGCTGCGACATGGTCGAAATGAGCTTGGGCGACGTCGGCGGTGTATTGTCCGGCAGTTGCATTGTCGACACCGTTCTTCAAGGCCTCGCTGGCCGTGATCTCAATCGCCGTTTCGGCGTCGCTGTGACAGGCGGCAATCTCGCCAAAAACTTGCTTGCGGCGGGCATCAGAACGCTCGTATCCAGTGGAGAGCATCATGGCGCGGAGTTCGGGGTCCATGCTGTGGACAAAGTCCTGGAGCGACTCGACGTCGACCGAGTTGTCGGCATTTTCGATAATTCGGAACTGAGAGGGAGGGTCGGTAAAGAGCTTCTTGAGGCCCTGAGGGGAGAGCTGCGACAGATAGTAGGAGGGGCCGGAAGTGGAAGTGAGGAAGGCCTCAGTCCACTTGGCCAGAAGGTCTAGATCTTCGCCTAGGCGACGGTTGCCGCGCTGAACACGGCCGAAGTAAGTGGAAGAAGCCATTGCTCTCTTCTCATCAGTTGTGGGGATGCTGCGAGAGAGACAAAGGCTGGCGTTGGGAGAATGGTGGAAGGTGAAAGGTGTGGTAGAGAGAGACGTGGAAATTGGCGGGGTCGATCTGAAGTTGATGGTGGAAGAAGAGTGTTGTGCGAAGGAAATTTGTCACAAGTTGTGTGCGGTTTGTCGGTGGTCGGTGGAAAAATGGTCGAAAAAGAAAGTCGCAAAGTCGCAGCCTGCGGGGCAGGACAAACCGGGTCGGTCAACTTGTCGAGTCGGGCTGGCTTGGGTCCACGACGTCGGCGCCGAGAACGAAACTTGCGAAATTGACGACCTCCGCGACTAGGGCGAAACCCTCGAAATCAACGCTCGAAATCAACGCTGTCCGCGACGAGTGCGAAATCCGCGACGAGGGGAGATCCGCGACGGCGAGAACCGAAACCAGGCGAAATCCGCGACCAGGGCAGGGTCCGCGATAAATTCGAAATCCGCGACGGAACAAATCAAGGCGTTGTCGAATGCGCAGAACTAAGCAAGTGACGTGAGGATCGATGTGTTGGTGGTGAAAGTCGGCGGTCAATCGAGGCAGTGAAACTCCAAGAGTTCCTGACTCAATTAACGAATCGAATAAGAATGTTGAAGAATGCGGGAGTAAAATCTGGGGGGATCAAATCAACGGTGGTAAATGGAAGCGCGAGTGTCGACGTGGAAAGGTAACAAGGTGTACGAGTAGAGGTGTAAAGTGACGAGTTGAGGTCGAGAGGTGACGGGGAGTTGAGGTCGAAAGGTGGCGAGAAGTTGGGGTCGAGAGGTTTAAAGGTTGTTCAACGACCCAAGGTCCAGTGCTGAGGTGGAAACCTTAAGGTGTGGAAAAGAGTTAAGGTCGAAAGGTGACGAGAAGCTGGGGTCGAAAGGTGGAAAAGGTCGAACGGTTGTTTAACGACCTGAAGTGTTGAGGTGGATGGAAACCTTAAGTTGTGGAGAAGAGTTGAGGTCGAAAGGGTTAAGGTCGAAAGGTATAGAGGAGTTGAGGTGAAAAGGTAACAACCTAAGGTATTGAGGTGGTAAGGTATGTTCGGAGGAGAGGGTAGAGGAGTTGAGGGGTGAATGTGATGTGGAGGTGATGTTGTGTCGTCGGGTTGTCAAGTGTGGAGAGGAGAGAGCGTGCAGAGCGGGAACTCGGGCGGAAGAGGTCGCGGTTGATGACTTGGCCAAAGTGGGTCCAGGTACGTACCTTGCCTATTCTGGGGAAGAGTGCTTGGCGGGAGAGCCACAAGGCGAGCTTCACTTCAGCCTTTCGTTGGGGATTCTGGTCTTGAAAACAATGAAAATCATCTGTTCTTCCCCGACCTCGTGACTCAACGAAACGACAGTGCACAATAGATTCTGGTCTATTGTTCATGCCCACAATAGATTTGAATTTTTGCACCCACACAATTATTTTTCAACTTCTGCCTTAGCTTCCCAACGCTGCCCTGCGACAATGACTCGATCGGTCAGCTTTCCTCCTTGGCCCCTCACCCCCTTTCCCCCACGAGAAAGTCAACAAACAACCGGAAACCCAAGCCTCAAACCCGCGTATCTCGCGCACCGCAGACCCATTTCCCCCCTCCAGCTCTGACTGGCTTTCCAGCATGAACAACGCACACTTGCATCTCGCAGATCCAGGTTACACTGCTGCTGCACACAAACTTTTGGGACCACTAAGAATCCAGCCACTTGGCTCTGGGTTACCCGCTCCTTGCCTGGTTCAGGAAAGGCCTCGTCCGAAGTGGTCTGTCATTCGATGCCCACGTGAAGCAAGGGAGATGAGATTACGCAGTGCCCGGTGGAGCTCGACCTTGATGCCATTCCTGAGGCCTTTCGCTATCTTCGAGGCCAACTCGTTCGCACAAGCTTCGATGATTACTCCATTGTTTTGCTGCTAGTCTGACGCGCAGAAACTTTACGATGTTTTGAGTCTTCAGCTCAGGGACCAGCTTCTCGCGATAGGCCTCACCAGACATTCGCTTGCACCCAGTGATGTTTCTGGTTCTACAACGTCCTAGCTAGGTACCTATCAACCAACCTGAAGACATGTATGCATGTTGGTGTCCCCCTCAGCCCGATCCAGAAGGTTTGTGCCCAAGGGATGAGCCCAAAGCGGCGCATGCTTCCCCGTTTGGAAATTGGCAGACAATGCCAACACACCTGCTGCATCCCGATTCAACCGACGATGCCCCAGCGGTTCGCAGCACAAACGAACAGGTGTTTGTCCAAAGTCCGGGGAAGTCTTCTTTAGCGGCGGGTGTTCGGGTGTTACGGCTTCCTGCAGCACCTGGCTGGGCTGGCCTGGGCTGCCCGGTTTTCAGGTTTGGTGTTGTGTGTGGATCCCGTCAGATTGAGCCGTGTCTTCCAACCTCCCGTCCCGTCGGCTCCACCCCGTCTTGTCTCCGTCTCCGGGACCCACTCGGGCCGGCCCGCAGATCGCCGGCCCCACTCCGGGCAACCCCAGGTCTTGGGGGAAACACCTACAGGCCAAATGGACTTGAGATGCATGCCAAACTAAATTTCCATTTCCTGTCTTCTCTCCTCAACAGGTACCTACAGACCTGATTCTTCTCAGCCACAGCCAATATATGTTTCCTTCATCTGGGCTAATCCCCAGCTAAATCCATCCCTCATACCGGCTCTCAAGGTAATCCAGGAACTTGGACGGGTCATAGCCAACCCTCGGCTTGTCGACGACGTAAAACTCATGCACCTCGCCTTGGACATTGGGGCCCAAGTTGTTCCAAATCCAAACCCACTGGTTCCGGTAGTCCTCGATGAAGGGCTCGTCAGCCTCGAGGATGAGAGACATGGTGACTCTCCAAGCGTGAAAGAGTTTGGCATCACCGTTGAAACGAGGCCCGGTGCGCAGCGGATGTCGTTTTGGGATTTCTATGTTTTTCAGGGAATTGAAAAGGCATTGGAACTCGGCTCTTAGTTTGTTGGTTTCGGCGTTGATGTCTTGGAGAATGGAGTCCACGGCTGCAGTGGTCTTGATGAAGGCAATGGTTGAACGCAATAGCTAATATCATCAACCAGCTACAAAACAGTAAAGGAACCCGGACGTGGAAGATGTCAAGAGCTAGGAAACTCCATATTTCTATGGCCTACAAGAACCAAAACGTCTCCATGCGTTTGTACACTGAAGTCCAGAAATAGGTGACATCGTGGTATCAGCGCAAGCCTGGTGGTGATACAGACAAAAAGACCAAAGATACACCATGTTGGTCTTCCATTCTGTCGGCTGCTAGACAGACGCCGTTGGAATCCATGGAGACAGCACCCTTCCTATCACAACAGCATCCTGGTACATGTCATCCATCGCAAGACCCACGAACGAAGAAACAGAGAAGACACCGCACACTACCGTTTCAGCAACCGGACTCGCAACATCAGAAACGACTGTAGCACATCAATCTCTGGCTAAAGAAGCCTAACAGGATTGCCGTAGACCCTCCAAGGCTCTGCCGTCCCATCAAGCCCATTCACTCATCTTGGACTTTCGGGCCCAAGTTTTCCAATCTCGGGAGAGAACACAACTTCCATTCCCAGCTTCACATGTCATTAATTGTATTACCCAAAAACACTCTCCAAATGATCAAGAAGCTTGGTAGGGTCGTAATTCACCCTAGGCCCCTCCGTGACATAGAAGTGGTGCACCTGGCTCTGGGCATGGGTTCCCAAATGATTCCAAATCCAGACCCACTGGTTCCGGGGCTCGGTGCCGATGAGGTGCTCGTCAACCTGGAGAATGTACGACATGGTCGTTCTCCAGGCTTCGAAGTTTACAAAATCAGGATCGTAGAGGGCGGCAGGAAGTGGACGGCATTTATCCTCGCGAAGCTCTTCAACAAGGTCGGAGAGGAATTGAACTTGGCCTCTGGGTTTGATGAGCTCTCCTTTCATCTCCTTCAGGGTTTCTTCCATGGCTTGGGTACTGGTGCCCATTGTGAGAGGGTAGTTGTCGGTGCTATGCTCGTGATATTGATGAGTACTGGTAGCTCAAACAATAGTCTTCAGCATACCCATTTGTCGAAACGGCTAAATTAGTACCAGAGATAAGGGCAGAGAACTTCGTGGGCTCCCAATAAATATCTATCCAAGTGTTGTTGGCAATGTTACATCTCCGTGACAAACTCTTCAAACCCAAACTTTGACACCAACGTTCGGGATGGCCGTCCAGACTATGCCGCAAGCATGAAGCATTAGGGTCATGATTTACTCCCTCTGCTAATAGCCCAGCAACCGCCCCCCTCGGAAGCTTCCGTTTGCCCGGATATATTCTTCACTAGTTACCGATAAATCATCCCAAGATACTCCAAAAACTCCCTCGCGTTGTACTGCCCGGTCCGTCCCCCTGAAAAATAAAAATCTCCCTCTCGAGCCTGCACCTCAGGGGACAGGTTCGTCCAGAGCCAGACCCACTGATCTTTATTATCCCCGATACAATCTTTGCTGACCTCTAGTATGTGCATGACAGTCATTTTCTATGTAGGAAACATTCCAAATGTGCCGGTAAAGGGGGGTCCAGTGGATAATAGGGGTTTGCGTTTGAGCTCTGCTCGAAGGGTCTGGAGTTCGGCGTGGAGACTCTTGAGTTCGGCCTCGATTCTCCTTAGAAGTGCTTCAGCCATGGCTGTGGGCGGTTCTGGGTAGGCGTGTGTAGAGTTGTTCGTTCTGAGGCCCGGTTGGCGCTGGTTGTTGATAAAGGTGGGAATTATTCTCGAAGCTTTCGGTGGCGTTAGAGCGACGAGCTGGTGATGATGAAATGATGGAAAGCCAGCTGCTTCGTGGGCAAGAGATCTCATCAAAGGAGTCCAGCAGCAGGAGGGGAAGACATTATCTATTATCCCTACGATCTGATTGTCTGAGGGACTTGCATGATGACTCCTGATATTTGCGAGCTTGTCTGTCAGTTGTGATAATCATTGGGTCTTCGGACAAACAACAAACCAGCCGATATTAATACTCTGCGGTCCATAGGCACCTCCCCTTGGTTGTTAGTTAACTTCGCACTTGATGGCGCCCCTGGCAACTGGAGGAGAATCATGGTTAATGTTGATGTGGTTAATGTTGATGAAATAGATTTCTTGGTAACGGGAACCATAACACTCTCAGGCGTCTACAAGAAACTAAAACGTCAATAGTTCGTGGTGTTGCTCCCTCTTCTTTATGACGGAGAACACAAAGAGACAGCCTGAACGCTGAGGCAGAACTTGTCACCAACAGTAGATTCACCTAAGTCCAAGAGATGGAAGTGGAAGGAGAACAGGACACGAAAAGCAAAGGAAAAAGGGAGAGGAAGACGGATGAAAGCTTCGTGTTCCATGTGTTCTTGCCATTTGGGTATCTGCTCGATAGCACTCAGACGCTCCATGCACAGGGTGCTCAACTCCAGTATTTAGCCCCCCTCTTATCCAACTCTTCAAGGAAGTTGCCCGGATGATACTTTCGTTTCTCGCCTCCTCCCAAAAAGAACACAGCTAAGTCACGTTGAACCTCGGCAGACAGGTTACTCCAAATCCAGACCCATTGATCCTTGTGTGAGCCGATAGAGTCTCCCTTTACCATGACATTGTGGGCTATGGTTCTTTTCCATTCCCTGAAGTCGACTGTTCCCTTGTAGTCCAGGGGCGGAAGATAGGGCACAGGCTTGATTGTGGACTTCCCGATGGTTCGGTGTTCTGCTCGCAAGGCTTCGAGTCCTTTCTTCAAGGCATTAATCTCGGCTTTCTGGGTCTGAAGCAGATATTTTGTGAAGTTTGGGAAAACGTTTGTTGCCATTGTGAAGTCCGCGGAAGCTGGCAGTTGGTGCTTTGTGTGACGGGTCGTTGATCAAGCGGCAAGTGACGCAGCAGTTGGCTAAGATGATGATGTGTCGTCGCAAGGCAGGATTTGGAAGCAAGTTGAGAAGCAGAAGACTTGGAATTTCCAGGATGGAGGAGAAGGATATAGGATATTAATATGGATATTACCTGAGGCACGACCTGAAGACAAAGTTCTTTTTATTGAGCAGTTGTACGCTCCGCAAGCTGCTCATCTTTCACAATGTGGACTGTCGTGTCAAACATACAAAACACCTTAAAGATACAGTCAAAAGAGTGTCAAAGAAGAAAGCGCAAAGAACTAGAACATGGAGTGAAGCGAACAAGGAGGAGCAGGAACAAGATGAGTAGAGGCTACCTGCCTCGCCCCCCAGCAACGCATGGAGATGCCTTTTACAGGGCCTTGTCTCGTCCGCACAGCAACTGCAGCGGCCCGCTACTTTAAGGATTAAGGTTGTACCTATCCACCTAGTTACCTATCCACAAGCAATGAGGTGCATGAGGTGATCATCTTTCAGCTCGTCCAGACATCACACAAAGACATGGATGGATTGACAATTGTGGGCAAAATAGAGGAGTTATTATCCACCACACCATACTCCCTAATCATCCCAGTTCCTCCCCTAATTATTACATCTCAATAATGTTTCTCATAAATGCTAGCCAGATAATTAAGGAAATCCGCCACATCATAGTCCGACGCAGGCCCCAGTCTCACAAAGTATGATGCCGTGGTGTTTTGTGCCTGGGGCCCTAGATTCGTCCAGACCCAAATCCATTGATCTTTCTTGGAGCCGATCGAGTCTCCTTCCACCATCAGGTTGTGGGCCATGGTTCTCCTCCAGTCGCGAAAGGAGATATCCGGGGTATTGTCGAACGGTGGCAATGGCGGCAGGGGTTCGAACTTGTACTTTTGGAGGGTGCCATCTGGGGTTCCGCCTGTGGTTCCGTCTGTGGTGACTCTGGCACTATTGACACGAAGCTGTTCAATCTGTGCACGAAGGTCCTCCAGTTTGCCTCGCAGGATTTTGATATCGAATTCGAGCCCCTTCAAGGTTTCTCTCATCCAGCTGATGTCGGCGTCCATCGTGGGCGGATCGTGGGGAGAGTGAACTCAGAAAGGTCGGTTGTCAAATCTACCTGTGGTGGTGACTGGTTATGACAGCTAAGCAAGATGAAATGTGGCCAGAACTATGAGATGCCTAGGGGAAGGGAGGGACAGCGAGAGCAGGGAAGTGCTGGCGCCTGTGAGGATATGATATACCCAGGTCTTCTTTGAGCATCGGTTGCCCTTGCTGCAGGCGGCCGAACCCTCACAAAGTCCCAGCATGCCTCATGTGGAGTGTCAATCATGTTGACAAAGGAATGGAAACACAATAGTGTCAAGCACAGAGCAGCCTATTAGATCTAGAGAGTTTAAGGCACCTGATTCATTCAAACTTGAGATATTTCTGACTAACGGAGAATGTTCAGGGGTTAGCTACGAAGATCATGTATCCTCCATTTCTCTGCCCTTGCTCTCCAGCATCTCGCGAACCTACAGTTGACCATAATTTTTATGAAAGGGGGACCACTACCCAAGCAAGAGATGAGCAGGTCGTGAAGCTATCGAGAGAAGGAACCTGGATGATGAATTCCTATTCACCAAACTTTGGATAAGGAGGCTGAGGGCACAGCTCCTGAGAGGGGAGCCTGCAACAAAAGCAACCTCCAGATTCTTTGTTTTCTCCTAGGTTGTGCCTGACATACATGACAGGGAAAGCCGTCCCTTATCTCAAGAGTTCCACATCCAGCCACAGCAGACGTTTCCTGACACCCGCACCTCAACAGGGGGCGAGGAAGGGGGAGTTTAATAGTTCTTTCTAACATGTTCGATGAGGTCCCCAATATCATAGTCCTTATTAGGACCTCCTTTGATGAAGTACACAGCCATCTGCTTGCAGATATGTTCAGGGAGGTTTGTCCAGGTTCACACCCACTTTTCCTTTTAAGAGGTAAACGAGCCTTCGCACAGCATCAGAGTGTCGACAACATGGTAAGCCACAAGACGAAAATAATGTTCGAACCAGTCATCCGAATCTAGTCGGATAAGGGGCGTACTTCCACTCTTTAGCGGTTTGGTCATCAGTGCGACGACCTTGGATCTCGCCATGCAGTGCCTCGAGTTCGTCTCTCAGAGTCTTGATCTCTGCCTCGTGCTTCTGCCGCATCTCTTCCATGGCATTAGCGCTGACAGTCGCTGGAGCCGAAATGGTCGTTGATGGTGAGTCGTGCAGTAGAGGTTGGAGCTTCTCTCCAAGAGCTCGGACTTCATTGCGGAGGGCGTGGATTTCGTCTCCATTCTTCTTGAACAGGTCAACGATTTCCTTGAGCTGGGCGCTCATATCAGGAGAAGCAGCTGTTGGCAATGCTCTTGCCAGTGGGTCGTTGATGGTGACGTTCATGTCCGATTTTGCACCCATGGTTCAGGGGATTCTTGCTGAGGGATGTTCGGCAAAGAATTGATTCTAGAATGGAAGAGGAGGCTTGGCTTTATTGATGGTGGAAAGATGAGGGGTTTTTCAGTCGAGTCAGAAAGGGTCAGAAGGAGAAGGCAGGAGGAAAGGACTTGCAAGGGGCGGTCAGGGGAAGAAGTTCCAGATCTCATTAGTTTGCATGCAGGCAAACGCTTGGTCTCTTTTCTGGATGTGACCTCTTTGATACTTCCCGTCGAAAAAAAAAAAGCACTGTTGTCAATCTTTGAGAGAGAAAACGCGTACTCACCTTTTAAGATAAACAATCTGGCGGACTTCCTGAGTCAGGACTTGTCCGTGGTGATGTCGGAGGTTGAAACATCGGCACGATTTACAACTGAGCAAGTACTCATACACGATAGCATGGCCCCAATATTATGACATACTGGTCAAATAGCATTGCATGGAAGTATGGCGAGCACGTATGGCATCCACGATGTTGGCGTTTGCGGCCACGGTGGACAGACCAAGAGTAGTTGCGGTAGGCAGTCGAGATAACCAAGCCATTCACACATTCCAGATTTTGGTTAACACAAAATACCCGAAGGCTGTCAGAAAGGTTCCTTTGTTAAGAGAGGTACCTAAGTAATAGAAACCCTGCTCCGACGTGAATCTCCCGGCCGAATCAATACGCGAGACATCAGATTCATTACCATTTAAAGGTACCGCACGACCTTGCCATAGGTTCTTTCAGATACTCGAGAAAGTCAACTACGTCAAAGTTCCGTTCAGGCCCTCCTTTAACAAATTCCATGGCCACCTTACTTTGGAGATGCTGAGACATGTTCGACCAAAGCCATACCCATTTATCATGCTTGGAGCCCAAGGAATCCCCCAAGACCATCAGGTTGTGCACCATGACATGCTGCCACTCATTGAAATTGTGGCCCTGGCAATTGTCATACGGAGGCTTCGCGGGCAACGGCTGAATGTTGGACGCTTTGACGGCTTGATCCTTCGTATGGAGATCTTTGACTTCGCCACGAAGGGCTTCAAGCTCCGTTTGCAAAGTTTTGACTTTGGTTTGGTGCTTCGTGTTGACATCTTCGAGTTCGCCACGAAGGGTTTCTAGCTCCGTTTGCAAATTTTTGACTTCAGTTTGGTACTTCGTGTGGTCATCTTTGAGTTCGGCACGAAGGGCGTCAAGGTCAGCTCGTAGGTTTTTAACCTGTTTCCATGGCGTCGGGACCTCCTTGAGTCGATTAACCTCTTCTCTGATCGGAGGGATCATGGAGGACAACTGGGCACTGAGCTCTTGGTATTTCTGGAGTTCGGCTCGAAGACCCTCAACTTCGTCTCGCAATGCTGCGATTTCGGCCTTGTGCTTCTGCTCGGTGTTTTGCAAGACGGTTAAGGGGACCATGACAGACGGAGCTGGACCGCTGGGTTCTCGAGCAGTTTCGGGCACGATGCGATTTCCCGGGGTTTCGTGTTCTGGGACAGCGTTGATGTCGGTAGTCTCCATGTCCCGGGTGTCGTCATCGTTGGTGGCCATCGTGGGCGAGGTTGCCATCGTGGATGTTTCGTCGGAGTCCTCTGACTGGGGCTGGAGCTTTTTTCCGAGAGCGTGTATGTCGGTACGGAGGGTGTTGATATCACGGCCGTTATTTCTGAGCATCTCACAGATTTCCTTGAGTTGTGCGCTCAAATCAGGCGTCATTGTTGCTTGAAGCGATGCTTGGTTCATGTTGGACTGTGCAACCATGGCTTTGGCGTTTGTTGGGGAAGGGGGTCAAGGAGAGCTCAGGCAAACAGGCAATGGAGAGGACGCGGTTGGTGAGAAGGTCTAGACTGGAAATTGGTTCATCGGTGAAGTTGAGAGATGTTGAAGAAAGGCCAGGAGCGAAGCAGCGGGGAAGGGAGGGGTCCGAAGTCATATACCTATACGACCAACGTGAAGCAATGGCAGGCCTCACCTTTCTCATCCATCTACCCCAGGGCGTTGATCCTTTGCCTCGTTGGGAGTCTTGGCTGCTGTTGGCGGGAGGGTGCAGTCTCCAACCCCTGGGAGCGAGACTAGCAGGATCGAGGGTGGGATTGTGAGAAGGCTACCATAATAAAGTGCGTTTGTCTGCCCCCGCCTCTGGGTGCCTACTCTCCCTCGGGGAAGGGCATCTGCGTGTAATTATCTACCTCAGTCTTGCATTTGAGTCATTCGGTCTTACACGTACCTACCCCAGGCTCTGACTCAGAGCTTGTCCGTGGCAATGTGAAGGATCAAATCATACGCGGAAGTTTCCGTTCACATTCAACATCACTTTAACCTTCCAGGGTATTGTCAAACGGCAAGCGCATGGAATGCGGCAGGAAACCATCAGAGAAAGGCAGAGAGAGTATTGTCTCAGGCACGATCTACAAGGCTCACTTCAATCATGTTATGTGTCACACATCACGCATCACATGCAGATGGCACGTTTTCTTCAAGTTAATTCCAATCGCTGATTTGTTCTAAAGCAAACTACGCTGGGTATCTATATACAATAAAATCACTTCGCTCTCAGGGCAGCCCCCTCACAGCCCCTCGGTCTCCGCTGTGTTTCCTTTGGGGTTTGAGGGGGGTTTCCCTTTTGTTTTCGTTTTCTTTTTTTCTCTTCTTCTTCTTCTTCATTCTCCCCCTTGACTCCTCCCCTCTCCTCCGCCTCTCCCCCCTCGCTACACTCCTCCACTACTCCATCTTCCTTCTCTTCTCACCCTCCTCATCATCACTCTCCTCCGCCAGCCTCTTCCTCTTCCCCATCGTTCGTTGGTCTCTGCACACCGCAATAACTCCCGCAACTTCCTCGTCTCCTGCCTCGACACGCTCACCTGTTCGCGCAGCCTATCCCTCTCATCCAACACCTTCATATACCCGTCCCTAAACATCTCACTCCTCTCCTTCATTTTCCCATTCTCCTTCTTCAGCCCAGCATTCTCCGCGACCAACTTCTCCTTCTCCTCACTCACCTCTTCCATCCTCCCCACCAACCCTTTACCCCTATCCACCCACCGTCCATTCTCCTCCTCCAGCTCCCCATTCCTCCTCCTCAACCACCTTACCTCCTCCCACGCGGTCTCATTCTCCTCCTTCATCCCCTCCACCAAATCCCCCAACTCCTCGCACCGCTCCCGCAACTGCTGACTCTCCCCGCTCACCGCATCATTCACCATCCTCAGCATCCGATTCTCAAACCACACCTCGTCCTTCTCCATCGTCACCCACCCGATCTGATCCTCCATCTCCTCCTGCTGCATCAACAGCTGCTCATTCCCCTCTCTGAGCTGGTCATTCTCCGCCACCAGCCGCCGGTTGCGCGCTTGCAATCGCTGGTTCATTTCGCGCAGCATCTGCCCCCACTCCGCCACGCGCAGGTTGACCGCCGCCAGCGCGCGCTCCGAAACCCGCGCTAGGAGCGCAAGGTATCTTTCGTCCCTCACTGCGGAGGGACCCAAGGCAGAGCGGACGGCGGCGGCAGCGGGGCCGGACGCGGTCACGGGTCCGCCCGGCCCGCCGCCGAAGGTGCCCGCCATGAGGAGCATCCCGGCGGTTCCTCGGCCGTCCTCGTTTTGCTCTCCGCCCGTCTCGGCTGGCAGCGCCAGCGAGGAGGCGGGAACGGGCATGGCGGGGAGCGGGGCCGTGTCGACATCCTCGTCGTCATCCTCGTCGAGGACGAGGGACGGGACGGAGGCGAGGGAGGGGGTGGGGGAGGAGGGGACGAGGGTTGGGGAGGAGGGAGCGGCGGTGGTGGCTGGGGAGGAGGTGGTGGTGGCCGGGGCAGCGGCTGCGGGGGCGACGGTGATGGTGACGGGGGAGGCGGCGATGACGGCGAACGCGGGGGCGGCCATTTTGTTCCTATTTTCTTTTTCAAAAAAAAGAAAAAAAAGAAAGAAAGAAAGAAAGAAAAAAAGGAAAGTGTGAGGTGTTGGTAGGAGTGTGGTGCGGCGACGGGTGCCGGGACGACGAGGTGGGTGGTTGAGCTTGGGGTGTGTACTTCTAAAACAGAAGTACTTGGGAGAAGAAGAAGGTGGGATCAGGGGTTGAGTTCTCTTGAGGAAATGTAGGTTGGGTGGGAGCGTGGAAGAGCTTGGAGGTGTCTGAGGTGGTGTGTGTGTACAAGAGTTAGAGGTCTCTTGTGAAGTGTAGGGAGGGCTTAGGAGGGTATGCACAAGAGTTGAAGGTCTCCTGTGTGGTGTCGGAGGTTGTGGGTGTGTTGGTGTATGAACAAGACTTGAATGTGTCTTGTATGGTGTAGGTAGGTGGAATGTATGTATGGCCAAGAGTTGAAGGTCTCTTGTGTGGTAGAGGTGTGTGTCAACAAGAGTCAAAGACCTCTTGTGTGTGTAGGTAAGTCGGAGGTGGAAGAGTGTTGAAGGTCTTGGATGTTGAAGGTGTGATGAAGATGGTTACGGTGTATGATGTTAGTTGGTCCTCAAGACAAGTTGAAGTTGTTTCTTGTTATTGTTGTTCTTGTTGTTGTTGTCGTTGTTGCTGCTGATGCTGCTGATGCTGGTGTTGTTCTTTTGTTCTGATTGCTGTTTGTTTCTGAAGAAAGAAGAATCGAGGGAACAAAACTTTTTCGAGGTCGAGGGGGGCACGACCCCTATATATACTTTTCCGTTTGACCCTATCGTGACTCACGGAAATAGAGGAGGCAGAGTCACTCTTGGTGTTGAGAGTCATCTTGGTGGTTGTAGAGTCATGGTGGAGTGAAGAGTGACTGTCGTCTGAAGATGAAGCCTATCGTCTGATGAGAAACGGGTCGATGCTCTCGAGTTCAGGGGTTCACTTCGAGGAGGAGTGTTGAGTCTTCAACAACGCTCTAACCAACCCGACTTCCTCACCAACGGCAGGAGAAAGCACTACCTCAATCAGGTTCTGTCTCTTGATGTCATGGTCGTGGATGCAGTTCAAGATGTGGACTGAGTGACGGCTCATTGCCACAGTCCAGTCCTCCTTTTGAAGTGTCATGGTGGGTGACGCTTCCTTCTAAATGAACTCCCTGCAATATATGTCTGATACCTATTATTGGCTTTCCGGGAGAAATCCTGCGACTGACGGCCTCCTCACACATCCCCAAACGCCATTAGAATGGTATCCATGAAGTGGTGAGTAAGTAAAGCCTCCGTGATGAGAACCTTGAGGGCTTCTGGGACGTAGTGTGAGTCAAGTTTTCAGTTAACAGTGGCAAGGTTGAGTCTCTTCAACTCCATAATCACTCATATTTACCCTTTTTGAGTCTTCTTCAATTCTCCATCGTCTTCGAAGTGACGACGTTTCCATCAAAAGATGACTGGAACTGTGGGCCAAGTCCAGTCCAGATGGTTGTAAGTCTTTTTCTCTTCTGCAATCCTCCGTTTTCTTCGATGTGATGACGAATCAACTCTTCACTACAGCCGACTGACTAACTTACTCTGTAATGCAAGTCCAAGTGGTGGCGTTTTTACGCTGGCCCAAGCTCACCAGACATCTACCATACTGAGGGTCTATCAACCCAAAGCATGGGTGTTGGAAATCCACAACATCATGTCACCATGGCCTGTCACCTGGAGAAGCCATGTAATAATAGAGTATCATGTCAGTTTGCTGAAAGACTATTACCTGTCCATCTAGGTAACAATAGCCCAGTCCTAAGATGAAACCCATCTTTCACACCTCTTCCTCTCCCATGCCATAAATGTCCTAATACCAAATGCAACCACCCAACCTCGCATCCTCCCAAGCCATATTACATGACATAACAACACACTTGTTTAACCCCCTTGAAGCCCCAAGTCCATAACCTTACCATGCCAGACCCCCCAGCCATGAGACCATAATAACAATAGACGTAGAAATAACCACCTACCTAACCTTGAGACCGAATAACAGGGTATACCATGTATCAAAACGAAATCCCCTCCCCCGCAACGCCAACCTCACTCCCTTCCCACCCTCCCTGTCAACCTCCTCCACCAGAACCTTCCAAGTCCCAGCACAATCCGCATCATAACCAGCACAAGCACAAACGTCGCCAAATCCACCTTCACTTCCTGTTTCTGACCAAACACCACCCAAAGCCCCAAGCGCATGAGCCACCCGAACAACATCCACAACATCCCAATAACAAACGCCAGTTTCAGCAGATACATCAGCCACATGAGCGCATCCATGGTCATGATCTTCCTCAACGCCGCCTCTTCCACAAACGCCCCATAGCCGGGTCCGTCGAACCGGTACACCCGCTCCTGCGATTGCGGCCGGAGGGGATTGGACCCAGGTTGGGGTCGAGCTCGAGGGCGGCGGATGGGCGGGGGCGGATGGTACGGGCGGGGTTCCGACGGCTTTGGTGGTGCGCGTACAGTCGTGACTTGGCTATCATCAACGTCACGGTTACGACGCCGAGGGCCGGTCTGCGCTTTGTCCGTATTTCGAGGCCGAAACAGGTCCGAAGGAAGGTTGTCACACGCCTAGTCAATACCCCACTCCGGCTCCGCGTCCACTGCCGCCCGCCGACGAGATGTAGGCCATCCGTCCGTGCCGCCTGACTTGGGTGATGCCGCGGACCCATTCGTTGGCGACCTCTTGCGCGTCTTCGATGACGAGGAGGCGCTGCGTTCCTTTCTGCCCGGGGAGACCGGCTCTTCTTCCGCACCAGAGCTGTCGTTATCCGTTCCGCTATCCTCGCAATCTTCCTCTTCATCGCTGCTCTCCGGAAACGCACCCGCCATCCTGACGCCACGACGGCTGCGGAACCAAATCTCATCGCTCCCCTTAACATCCATTCTCCGTCTCCTATGAGCTGCCCTTCTGGCATTGCTGTCTTTGCCCTCACCCCACCTCCAACCGGCTTCTCCACTTCTGAAGGAGGAATGGACCGCATCCTCCTCCTCGCTCCAATCCCATTCCACATTGATCCTCTCACCACCCTCTCCCATGCCCCAAACCAAACCCCTCCACTCTCCCGCCGCAATCCTTGCCGCAACGTTCAGCATCAAGCTGATCAAGTGTGTGGGAGGCGAAAACAAAATCTCGCAAGTCTTGACAAACACAGAGAGCGGAAGGCGGCGGACGGCAGCGGCCACAGGGTTGGGACCTGCGGCGGTGCCTCCGGGAATGGTGACAGACGTGGCTCTGCGGCGGTGGCGGCGTGCCGGGGTAGCAGAATGGCTTCCTGATGCGGGAGGGTTTCGTTGGGGGCTTCCCGTAAGCAGTTCTGAGGGGGGAGGAAGGGAATTACGGTCGGCGGAGGACATGCTGGAGGATGACGACAATGTGGAACGGCGGGTGGGCCTGCGACGGGGAATGGCAGTAGCGTCGGAAGATGAAGCGGCGGCGGGAGAGTCAGTCTGAGATTCGGGTTCAGCTTCCAGCGTGGATGTGCTCGACTCCGGGTCAGTCGTCTCAGGATCGCAATCCTGCTCGTCCGTCCTGGGACAGGTTGGCTCCGGAACAGAGGACGGGGCTGTTGAGACGGCACTGCACTCCGAGTCGACGTTGGAGTCAGTAGTAATGACACTCCATGTCCGCGACGGCTTGGTCGTGACGGTGTGGTCAAAGGCGGCTTCCAGACTGGCTGTTGTTTGACGAGCCTGAGAAGGCGGCAGAGGAGACCAGATGACGGGCGATCCAGGGCTAGAGAGCGGAGGCGATGGAGGGAGAGGCACCGTGAGCCATGACTCCCGGCCGCGAAGGGACTCGACAGATTCGGTAGGCGATGTCACACTCGCTGTGCTCGCGGACCTTGGTTCCCGTCTAGGCTCTGCGCTCCTCGATCGCACAATGGCTGCCGGAGACAGTGTTGGTTGAGCACCAAAAACACGCTTCGCCCGCTCCACACGCGACATGCTCGGGGTATTGTCTGCCGTGGCTGGGCCGTTTTGGGTCAACGGTGGTTCCTCAGTGATCGCGTGCTCAGTCAACGCCCTGCGCGATTCCCGTGCCGAGCGCAGGTCTCCCAGGCAGATCGATCCTCTCGGGGTTCCCTCATGCAGGCGGGCGATCTCGACAGGAGTCGATGGCGTCAAGGGCAAAGATGCGCTGGATCTTCGGGCTGGGGTCCATGGCCGTTTCTTGACGGGGGTCTGAGGACGTTCCGGGAGCTCGACGGTAAAGGGGCGCTGGAAGGGACACTCGGTCTTTTCAAAGAGCAGGATGGCGTCGAATACTTGGCGCAAATGTTGGGCAAGGTTGACTTCTTCCTCGGTACCGATGGGAAGCTCGATGCGCCAGTACTGAGGGCGTCGGATCTGGAGGATGAACTTGCTGGACTCTACATCGACACACCACACTTGGCTTTTGGGCAGGATAGGCTGGAGGGCCGAGCCGCAGCTGAGGAAAGCGACCGAGTTGGGAGCGCGGTAGATGCGGAAAGGGCCTGTCGAAGTTAGCATTTAGCTCTTTTGCAGGACAGGGAGGACAGACGGACCAACTGCGATTGTTCGTTCGAGCGGCGACCACCACTGAAGAGTTCCTGGTTCAACCTCTGCAGGTCGTGGAGATATGGAAAACGGCCGCGCGCCAGCTGTAAATGCAACAATCTTGACGTTGGGATGGGCGTAGAGGGTGTCGACGAGGCCGTCGCTGGACTGGGGAGAGCCGGCCGATGGCGGGGCCGAGGTAGTGACCGGGGATGTGAAAACGCGGCGCGGGCCAGCGAAACCGGCGCCGGCAGTGTGTGGCCTTGGAGAATCCATGGTTTCGTCGAAAAACTCAAGCTGGAGGCATTTCGAGATGAAGGAGAAAAAAAGAGGGAATGAATTGAAGATGAAGAAAATTGGGAGGCGAAAGAGCCAACGGCAAACGGACGCGATCCGATCGGCCTTGTCAAGCGCAAGCGCGGGATGGACGGATGGACGGGTGTGTACAGAAAAGGGAGACGACGTCGAGTCTTTGCCCGTCTCAGAGTGGCACGATGTGGGATGGGATGGGCGAATGGGAGGCTATTTTGGCGCCGGCTAGGGCCCAGACTCCCTGGATCTGGCCGTTGTTGAGTCGCAGGACAGTTGCAGGTTTCTGGGGAATGGAGGCGACAGAGTCAAGATCTCTTAATACGTAGATTCCTGGATTGTGTCGTTTTGAGGGGATGCATTCCAGGATGTTCTGTCTTGTCTCCGTCCTGTCTTCAATTCTTTGGAGCAAGCAGATGGAGATGGGAAATCAGAAGAACCAATCCGACTCTGCACAGATCTGCACCATCGGCTGACCCCACTTTCCCTGTCCTGTCAAGCGTGGGACGCTACTGCATGTCAGTGTCAACTGATGCGATCGCAATTAAATGGCAACTGAATAGCATGTTGGCCAGGTGACAAGTCGGATGGATGGACATGTCAAATTACCGATGTTGTAAGTCGTTGTAGACATCTCATAGTTTGAGAGCGCGGTCATCGACAGTTTGGTGCCTTGAAGTGGCATGATGGAGATGAATCTGTTAAATCGGTACTTGCAAAACATGCAAAAACAAGTGGCAGGAGAAGTCACTCCATACTGTAACCCCTGACGGATCTCTGTTTGACCCTGAGAGTGGAGACAGCCCCACCTGCAGCACATGGCAGCCCAGCCGACGTTGACATCATTGTCCCGCATTTGCCAGGAACCAACCCGAACCAGACCAGGACCATCTCTCCAAGCCATCTCCAGGGTCGAGAAGCGAACAAAGAGGGGTCTTGCACCTCAACTTTCGGGCATCACCATGTCTCCAGACACGCCTCTAGTCCACGGCGGCCATATCAACAAGGCCAAACTCAAGAAAAAATTTGATCTCTCCCACTTCGACCTCAATGCCATCCTTCGCGGCATCCAGCTCACCCTGGTCGGCGGTACGTTGCAGAGCACAAGCCATTGATCAGTCATTTCAGACCAACACTGACTCCTCCAGCCCACCGCGCCCTCCAGAACCCCGACCTCTTCAACTCGGAACACTACAAGCAAGCCGTCATAGCCATCGCAGCCGGCATCGTCGTCCAGCTGCTCATCTCCCTCCCAGTCCGTTCCCCTTCTCTCCAAGCCACCAAGCCAACCACCACTAACCCCACTCCTTACCCAGATCTTCGCCATCAAACTCCTCCTCTACATCCTCTCCTTCCTCCTCCCCCTCGACCGCCTCACGTGGGACGACTCCCTGCTCACCACCCTCACCTTCATCGAGCGCCACGTCCTGCAAGCGCCGCTCTTCTTCCTCTCCCTGACCCGCTACCTCACCCCGGCCATCGACGACCTCTTCATGTCTTCCCTCCGCTGGGTCGACCACACCTACGTCCTCAAACACCGCCACGACGCCGACCAGTCCAAACTCGTGCAGCGCGGCGCGTACTACCCCAACCTAAGCCAGTACCGCCGCGGCGACGGCAAGGCGCGTTCTCCAAGAGACGGAGGAGGGGGCAAGGGAGAGTCGATGCCCGCGTTCCTTACCCGGGTTGTTCGCAGGGGGTTGATCTCGCTCGCGATTTTCCTTGCCTCGTACACGCCCTACATAGGCCGGTTCGTGCTCCCGGCCGTGTCGTTCTGGACGTTCAAGCGCGCGGTGGGGCTCGGGCCGGCGAGCGTGATTTTCGGCGTCGGGACGGTGCTGCCGAGGAATTGGCTCGTGGTGTTTTTGCAGGCGTACTACGCGTCGCGCAGCTTGATGAGGGAGCTGCTGGAGCCGTATTTTTCGCGCATCGCGTTTACCAAGGAGCAGAAGCGGAAGTGGTTCCGCGCGAGGGAGGGCGTGTTGTTTGGGTTTGGCATCGGGTTTTGGGTGTTGCTGCAGGTGCCGGTGGTGGGGGTGTTGGTGTATGGCGTTGCGGAGGCGGTAGGTGGTTTTCTACTCTGTTGTGCCGGACGGGTGTCAATGATGTCCTGTCTTGTCCGGTCAAACCGGAGCAAGCAGGAGGGAGCTTCCCCTGGTCAATCTGTCATCTGCCTTTTGGCTGTTCATCCAAGCTAACGTGGTCAACACAGAGCACGGCATATCTCATCACCAAAATCTCGGATCCGCCGCCGCCGCCTCGATCAGCCGAGAGCGAATCCTTCGCCGCCACGCAGACCGAGTGGAGGAACAGGCAGCGATTCCTCAGTCTGTCGCTCAACGACTTGGACAAACTCCATGACAAACCGCCGCCGTATTCCGAGGTGGATCCGTATCCTCAAGCAGGGCCCGCTAGTCGGCTGGAGTGAGGAGAGAAAAGGGCAGGGGAGGTTTTTATCGGAGTCGGGATAAGGAAACGAGAGGTTAGAGGTTTGTTATTTAAGAGTGTCATCTCCTTCGCTCTGCGCCCTGGATTGTGTTGTGTTACGTTGGGAGGGTTCCGAAGTCCACTGCCGACCCCGATTCCGGCCGACGAGCGGACCCGGTAGGTAGGTCAGGGGCCGCTCCGGACATCCCGCAGTCCCAGGACTGTCGCACACTGCTCTGTTCAACCCCGACCCGCGCGCAGTAGACTCTGTTGCGCTATGCATGTTGATTGATCGAGTACTTCTTGTACTGCAGGCGCGGTATTATGAGCTCCCGACAGGATGTATGAAGATCCCGCGAGGTCCCGCGACGGGCGGAGCGATACAGATACAGGCTTGCCTTGGCTTTGCTGTACTTGTTTCTTATCTCGCAGCAGAACCCGCATCACGTCAGTGATGGAGATGGGGGAACATTTCTGTACAACCCACTCGAACAAATGTACCAAGTTTGTACCCGCCACGATCGTCGGTGGGGTTTTCAAGACCCAACAGACGACGTCTGCAGTGCAGCCAGCCAGCAACACAACGCCACCTACCCGCTGCGAAGATTGGCGTGCCAGACAGAGAACGTTCCAAGCCCGGATGTCGGGTCGGAGATGCATCTGCAGCTGTGGGGGCGGGGTTGTATTTGTATGTACCTATAGAATCGCCTTTCGTTGTCATGGATTACAATTGAGCTCGTCCATCCATGGATGCAGTTGGGGCTGCATTATCTTGGACTGTTCCATCCATACGCGGATGAAAGTCGCCGCAGAGTTCGGCGATAAGCCCGACCGACTGCCCTGTCCTGTGTCGGTCTGCGGTGCCTTGCTGAACTCCGCTGCGGCGGCACGGGTTGTAACTCTTTGGCGCTGGCTTGGTGGGGCAGACCTGGGTTTTTCAGTGGACCGCCCGCGGAGCATCTCCGGGGAGTATCCCTATGTACTGTACTGTGCTGTACCTGGGGGGATGCGATCTCCTAGGAGTTGGGGGCGCAACCTACCTACCTACCGAATGGTGGATGGTTGTTGTGGGGATTAGGATCGGGATTGGGATTTGGGGTTTTGGAGATTGGGGTTTGGAGGTTGATAGAAGTGCTTGTATAAGTAATGGATGGGTTTTGGAGGGGTGATAGGGTGATTACGTCTGTTCTTTTTCAGGTGCTTTTTTGCTTTGGTTTGGAGGTGTTCATCGATGATTGAGGTTGACAGACAGGAGTGAGGGAGGGTATGAATCGGCATGGGATGGGACGGAGGATGTGGATGGCAAGGGGCAAGATAGGTATCTATCTATCTACAGGACGACGGTGAGAGGTAGTCAGACCTACCTCCGCGGAGTATAAAAGTCGTTGATATCACCTTGATCCCCCACGGATCTAGAGGATTGCTGGGTGAAGCTGTTCCTGTTGTCTGCTCAAATCTTCTAAGTCCTTCTGTTGTCTTGATCTCCTCAAACCGATCTAGCTGCTACATACTCTCCAAAGATAACGTCCATCACAAGAGATACCAACCTGACCGAGGGGAGTTAGTCACGATGAGCAACATCCGCAAGATCTGCAAGATCGATCTCGACCGCCCTGCCTCGGAGCAGCCATGGCTTCATGTATGGACTGACAGCTTTCATCCACAACAAGACATGATCATGGCCAGTGCTGACTGACGTCGATGACAGAACAGATGGCACCCCGACAGTATGCTCTTCCCTCCTCTCCCCTCAGCAAACCTCCCGACTAACTCCTCCTCCCTCAGTCCCCGCAGTTGCCACCATCAAAGATGGCGAAACCGTCAAGATTGAGTGCATCGACTGGTCCGTCCGTCCCCGACTCTCCTCCTAACTAACTACCTACCTACCTACCTACCTCGGTAAGGTCCCTTATGATGTAACAGACAGACTGACACGGAGTGTTTGTTCTGGGACGTATACAGGACGGGCGGGCAGATCAAAAACGACGACTGCGCCGATGACATCCGCTTCGTCGACCTGACCAAGGTGCACTACCTGTCCGGGCCGTTCGAGGTGGAGGGCGCGGAACCGGGGGATATGTTGTTGGTCGAGATTATGGACGTGCAGCCGCTCGAGGACCAGCCGTGGGGATTTACGGGGATATTTGATCGGAGGAATGGGGTGAGTTGGTTTTTCCCCCTTGGGTTCGGGTGGGAGAAAGATCGTAGATGATGGGGAGAAAAGGGTTGGAGTGGATGATGACGATGGTGGTGAGGTGATGATGGCTGACGGACACGTCCACCGAACAGGGCGGGTTCCTCGACGAAATCTACCCCTCCGCGTAGGTTCCTTTTTCCCCTTCCCCTTCTCAGATCTCTCGTCACGACCTAACCTAGCTAACTCCCCAAACCATCCTCCAGCGCCAAGGCCATCTGGGACTTTGAAGGCATCTACTGCACCAGCCGCCACATCCCCGGCGTCAAGTTCGCCGGGCTCATCCATCCGGGCATCCTCGGCTGCGCGCCGTCCGCCGAGCTGCTCGCGCGCTGGAACAAGCGGGAAGGAGAGCTGATTGCCGCGAATAAGCTGGATCGGGTGGTGGCGTTGCCGTGGGTATCCCCTTTTCTTTCTTCCCCCCTTTAAGTTATTCATCGCTTCTTCAGGCTTGCCGTGCCCCTGACCAGAGTCCTGAGTTGGGGTGGTGATGGACAAACAGTCACCATTCTTCCTCCTACCTGGTACACTAACATGCTGATCATCCGTCCCCTCGCAGTCCCGAACCCATGAACGTCCACGCCGGCCAAGCCCCCCCATCCCTCGCGGAAAAGATCGGCCTCGAAGGCGCGCGCACCATCCCCGGCCGGCCCGAGCACGGCGGCAACTGCGACATCAAGAACCTCTCGCGCGGGTCCAAGGTGTATCTGCCGGTGCACGTCAAGGGGGCCAAGTTCTCTGTCGGTGACCTGCACTTTTCGCAGGGCGACGGGGAGATTTCGTTTTGCGGCGCCATCGAGATGGCCGGCGTGATTACCATCAAGTTCAGGGTCATCAAGAACGGCGTGGCCAACTTGGGCTGTGTCAGTCCGATTTATATCCCCGGACCAGTCGAGCCGCAGTTTGGGTTGGGGAGGTATATTTATTTTGAAGGGTTTTCGGTGGATGAAGAGGGGAGACAACGTACGTACATGCATTCATCCCATATTCCACTGCCCCTTTTCCAGCCTTTTAACCTGAACATTACTCTCAACACAACACTGACTGACACATGCAAAACCGCCGGCAGACTACATGGACGTCACCGTCGCCTACCGCCAAGCCTGCCTGCGCGCCATCGAATACCTCCGCCGCTTCGGCTACTCAGACTACCAGTCCTATCTCCTCCTGTCCTGCGCGCCCGTGCAGGGCCACGTGGCGGGGATCGTCGACATCCCCAACGCGTGCGCGACGCTGGGCCTGCCGATGGACATTTTCGATTTCGACATCTCGCCGGCCGCGGCGGAGAAGAATGGCGTGCAGAAACGGGATATGGGCCGCTGCGCGTTCGAGACAGGCAAGACCAAGGGGGATATCAGGAATGTGGTGGGGAGGTATGGGGAGGTGAGTTTTGGTGGGGGGTTGACGTATTTGAAGAAGTGATGAGGGGTGAGTCATTGAAGGGGAGGTTGGGTTGGTTGGGAAGGTGATGCTGGGGGTTGGAAGGCATGTGGTGGGTGAATTGGATACTATCATGTCCACAGAGGAAGAATTGTACGTTCAAGTGGCAACCTCGTGTTGAAGAAGATGGTGTATGTATTGCAACAGCCCATACGGCTCGAGTCCGTGGAAATGCTTCAAGCGCTACGCCATGCTTGCCTGCTCGCAGAATCGACCTATATTCCACCCTCATGAGTCATATCTCATGTCTCATGAACCTCCTTCCCTCCCTCCCTTTCCCCGTACCCGTTATGTGTCGTCCCCTCAAGTAATCTGCAACTCCCCAAACCTCATATGGCCCGTTTCCTTCTGATGCTTGGTCGCCTCCCTCTGGCCCTGGCCAATCCAGTTGCACTGCTCGCACTTGAGCACAAAATCCGTCGTGTCGGTGTAGTAGTGCATGTTCTGCAACCGCTTGGCCAGCTGCAGCGCCTTTTGCAGCACCTCGTCGTCGCTCGTGGACCAGCGCGTCTCGTCCACCTCGACCGGGTAGCTCAGGTCCATGGTGAAGGCTATCCTGTCGTAGTGGATGCCCGAGTAGACAATGATGACGCGGGAGTCTTTGTTTTCGCCGAAGCGGTCGATGCGGAGGGTCTGAGACAGAGTTAGATTGTTTCGTTCTTGTGAGGCTGGTATGGGGGAGAAACATGCCTTGACGTCTATGGAGCTGATTTCGAGGTTGTAAATGTCGGAGAGGATAGAGAGTTCGATGGCGCCGCCCCAGGTGTCCATTTGCCGCATTCGGCTGATGTACCGCAGCGGATCATCCCCGAGGATGGCTTCGTTGTACTTGTCGAGGTGGTTGAGGATGTACTCGGCCACTTGGTCGCGGAGCTTTCTTGAGGGGTTCTCCAGACCGATGGCGCCTCCGAACGCGGTAACTGGTATGGTCAGCATGGCTCTTGTGCTAGGTGAGTGATCGTCTGCTGTAGACTTACACATGCAACTGTTGTCATCGGGCATAACGCGGAGAACTAAACACCAGGTCAACATACGACGTCTTGCCTTCGTTCAACCCGTGGTGTCATACCAAGATATCCACCGCGCTCAGGCCACGCCACGGCCGTCTCGTCAGGCTCAACAGCCTTTGGCTTGAAGGGCTTTTGTTGGGGTTCAACAGGCGCAGGGGGAGGTGTGGGAACTCGAGCTTCGGTTGGGGCCACGACGAGGGTTTCACCGTGAAGCTTGAGATCCCGGATGATGGCGCTCTGTGCCGGGTCGCTGATGTCTAGCGGCCGTGGAGGGTAGCCATATTTTAAGGTGAAGCTGCCGAGGCCGGATTTCTCTCGGATGAGAGCAACGAGGTCAGAGAGGGGAGCTCCGTCGTCGATTTCGAGACGGGACTGGCCGTTGGGGGCGCGGACGTTTATGCGTATGGGCATGGTGGCGAGGGGATTGTGAGTAGTTGAAGCGAAAGACACTTAGTTTATTTAGAAAGTTGGAACTTGGTTGAGATGGAGATGGCGAGATACTGTGAGTGAGGCAGTGGAGGACCGACGCTGAGGGCAAGAGGGGACAGGACAACGCCGTCTACTGTAGTTGTAATCCAGGTAAAAGCCGATGGGGTATATTTAAGGATGTGAAGGTGAAAGGAGAAGAACGGTCAACGAAGTTGCTGGCTGGGGCAAATTATCAGTTTCCGTCCACTTCCACATGTTCCACGTAATCCTGGAGGCCTGGGCATTATAAATAAAGAAAAAAAAGTTGGACGGTCCCAGGTGACTTACGTTTGCTACTTCTAGTAGAAACAAAAGGGGAAACGTAAACACGTGAGCAAGCGTGGAAGCAGATGCGAGAGACAAATCTGGATGAAGAGGTTTGTGGTTTGGTTTCATGCCCAAACTTGATTTCACGGGATGCCGATGAGATGCCGGCGGCAAGGGCACGAGGCGTTAAGGTAGAGATGGAGTGCCCCTCGCGGGAACTAATGGTGCGTTTAGTCCAGTGAGGGGTGTGGGGTCAATCTACCACCAGGCACAGGCATCCATCAGAGAGCAGTTCTGGGCATCTGATATCCTGCCGCAGTAGCATTGATATTTCTACTGTGCTGCCAAGCCATGCACTGACCGTCCCTGGCCTGACCCACCTCCTGCGACGCTAATCCTTTATCGAGGCCTTAATGCGTTATCGAGGTGCCACCCGTTTTGCCAAGCAACTGCGCATTCTCCAAACTCGACGCGCGCCTCTTTGGAAATTCCCAAGTCCCCGTCTCCGTTTGCACGCTGATGACCTGACTCGCCGTCCTCGGTTGACGTACCCAGTCCACCACGACGCTCTTTTTTTTGCCCCATTCGTCCCACCTCGACGAACCCTTCTTGCGCCTTCGTGTCGCCATGCCCACGCTGCGCGAACGGTCAAGTCGAGGCGATATTTCACCCGCCAAGAAGGCCGCCGCTGCGCAAACCTCCAACCCTCCCGCCCGATCATCTCCCCGGAAACGAAGAAGCAGCATGGCCGACGCCATCGAGGTGCGCGAGTCCATTGAGGCCAAGGGCGATGCCGACGGCGATGTCGAGATGAAGGACGCCAATGCCACGAGCCCGACAAAGGACCCCCAAGACAAGATGGACGTGGACGCGGATGCCGACGCCGATGCCGATGCCGATGCTGACGCCGATGCGGACGCCGACGGGGAGCCGGACACGGATGCGCCCGCTGCCCGCGCCGCCGAAAATGCAAACGCAGACGGCGATGCAGATGCCGATGCCGACGCCGACGGAGAGCCCGACGAAATGACCGAAGAGGAACGTCAGGAGGAGCGCTGGCGCAACACGCTGCAGCTCATCAAAGACACGTCCGAATATCTCTGTCGCTACACCATCAAGGTGGATGGAGAGTATGTTTCTGCTCCCGCCAACCCTTCGCACATGCACGCGACGGAATGCTGATGATGTGCCGCAGAGACCACGAGATTGCAGCCGGGTTCCAGCGCCTGGTCAACAAGCGCAGCCTTCCAGATTACTTTGAGATCATCAAGGAGCCCATGGCGTTTAGCACCATCAGGGTGGGTGTCCCAGCCGCCCCGTGCGCCGACGACTGACTCGCTGACCACCGTCCAGGCCAAGCTAGGGAAAAAGACGTACAAGGAGTTCAAAGAATTCGTTTACGACGTCACCCGCATCTGCCACAACGCCCAGGTCTACAACCGCCCTTCGGCTCCCATCTTCTCCGACGCCGCCCGTCTGCTGCAAGTCTTCAAAGACAAGCTGGCCGAACTGGTCAAGGAAGGCCAGATTACGGCCGAGGACGCCGAGATCCCCGACCTCGGTCCGCTTCCCGAGTTCGAAGACTCGCCACCTCCCGAAGACGACGAGGAAGAGGAGGAGGAAGACGAAGAGGAGGAAGAGGACGAGGACGAGGATTCGGATGACGAAGGACCCCGGCGTGGAAGGCGTCGCGGGCGACGAGGCGGCCGGAGGGGAGGAGATGATGACGGTGCGAAAAAGACGCATGGCCGGCCACCCAAGGTGCTCACCCCGACACAGGCCCGCATCGAAGCCATCCTCAAAGGCCTGCGTCGCTTTAAGAACGACCACGGCCATCTTCGGATTAACCACTTTGAGCGGCTCCCCGACAAGTCGGAGCTTCCAGAGTATTACGAGGTCATCCGCAACCCCATCGCCCTCGACATCATCAAGAAGAAGCACAAGCGCAAAAAGTATCTGTCGGTCGACCAGGCCATGCAGGATCTGGAACTCATGTTCAATAACGCCAAGGTGTTCAACGAAGAGGGCAGCGAGATCTACCAGGACGCCGACGAGCTCCTCAAACAGGCCCGCATCCTGGCCGACCAGGAAAAGGCAAAGCCCGACGACAACTTCCGCGACGAGGATGGCAAGCTGCCTCTGGACTACATCGAGCATCGCGGCGAGCTCTGGCGCGTCGGCGACTGGGTCCACATCCGCAATCCCAACGACTTGTCCAAGCCCATCGTGGCCCAGATCTACCGCACCTGGTCAGACACGTCGGGTCAGAAGTGGATCAACGCGTGCTGGTACTACCGGCCGGAGCAAACAGTGCACCGGTTCGACAAACACTTTTACGAGAACGAGGTGGTCAAGACGGGCCAGTACCGCGACCATCGCATCGAGGACGTCGAGGACCGCTGCTTCGTCATGTTCATCACGCGCTATCCGCGTGGCCGTCCACGAGGGTTCCCCCCGGACAAGGCCATCTACGTGTGCGAATCGCGCTACAACGAGGAGACCTTTAGGTTCAACAAGATCAAGACGTGGACGAGCTGTCTGCCGGACGAGGTGCGCGACAGGGACTACGAGATGGATCTGTTCGATGTGCCCCTCAACATGCGCAAGGTTCCGAGCCCCATCAAGCACCTTCTGCAGGCCGATGCCAAAGAGACGGACGATCTGCCGAAGCCGACCTGGCGGAGCCCTAACGCGCCGCCTCTAATCGGAGCCGTGCACCGTCGGCCGAGGGAACCGAATGTAAGTTTTAGAATGTGTCTTTTTCTGCTGCTTGTCAATAGCCTTTGTCCTGGCCGTCACAAGGCTTGCACTTCGTGCTGGCACACGGCCCGGGTTTCAGCGCCTCCCTGTTGTTCCTCCTGCTGTTGCTGCCTTAGTCGTACCCCCCTCTTCCCCTTGACACGTTGCTTGATTCGTCCCTGTGCCCTGACTCCCAGCCCTTCCATTTCATCTTTTCGCCCCGCCCTCGCTTTTCGTCTTCAACCTTCTGGTGTCAACTTTTCCTCCCATGAATGACAGAGCTGACCAAATGAAGGAATCACCTCCTCCCGAGCCGCATCCCATGCCCGCCGCGGTCGCGCCCGTGCCGCCGATGCCGATGGCGCCTCAGCAAGTTCCCATCCCAGCCAACGTCCCCAGGCCAGGCGCGCCGCACTTTATCCCTCCCGCTGTGGTGGCGCCCGCTCCGGCTCCGTCGCCCCAGCATTTCCAGATGCAGCACTTTCAGCCGCGACCACCCGTCCCGCAGCCGGCTCCTCACCCCGGCGCGCCCGTTCATATGCAACCGCAGCCGATGCCCATGCAGATGGCCCCGCCACCACACCACCCAGGAATGACGCCGATGCAGCCCGGCCCGCATTTCGCACCACCCCCGGGCCACGCTCCTCCTCCCTACCCGCCGCAGCAATATCCCATGCAGCCACAAATGCCGCCGCGTCACCAACAACCTCCTCCTATGATGCCCGCCTACCACCAACAACCGCCTCCTCCGCCACCAGCCCATATCGCCCCGGCTGCTGCTTTCGACCAGCACCACCGCCCCGTTCACCCGGCGCCTGCGCCCATGCCTCCGCAGCAACCACCCATGACACCTTCCCGACAACCCGCCATGGCGCCAACGCCCATGCCCCCGCCGAATGTCGCGCCAATCCACCACCCTCCTCCTCCCGCCGCCGCACCGCCGCAGCACGTGTACAACGTCCCCCGCGCGCCGGAGGTGTACACCCTCTCGGACGCGCTCGACAGTTCCATCCCGGCCTCGGTGCGCGAGCAGTTCCAGCGCGACGAGCAGGGCCGCGTGCTCTTCTTCACGGCGCCGCCGGTGAGCCGACCCGAGAGCCGCGTCGCGGGCGAGTACGCGGGGCTGGGCCACAGCGTGCGGCACCTGGCGAGCATCAAGGAGCTGCGCGAGGAGAGGAAGCGCAAGCGCGAGGAGCGGGACGCGGCCTTGGCGCGCGAGCGGGAGCGGGAGGAGGAGCAGAGGCGCAAGAGGGCGAATTCCCCATCCAAGGAGGAAGAGGAAACGAAAGAGGCGGAACGTCAGGCGGAGGAGGTGAAGAAGTTTTTGTTGGCTTGGGCGGAGGAGATTAATGCGGGGACTAAGGCGTTGTTGGTGGATGAGGGGCTTGGTGGCGGGGGGTTTGAGAAGTGGAGGGAGATGAAGGAGAAGGGGAAGGAGGAGGAGGAGGCCAACAAGAGTGAGGAGGAGAGGAGGGTGGAGAGTTTGAAATGGTTTGCGCAGTGGATGGTGGAAAAAAGGGGGGTTGGGGGAGGGCGAGAGGAGGGAGTTTGAACGGGTGTTTTTGCAGGGGAGGAGGGGGAAGGAGGGGGAGGGGGTTGTTGCTTAGAGCGGGTGGTTGATGAGATTTCTCAAGGGTAGGGTTTTATACCCTGGGATCGTGATTTGTTAAGTTTGTAGTGGTTTACTGTGTCGGGATGGATGGATGGTTGGTTGGGTGTGGTCCCTCAGATATCATCAGATGTTGGGGCGGGTGAGATGTGTAATGTATTTTCTTACTGCTACCAAGATGGGCTATGCTATGGACGTTTGTTTCTTTTCATGGTAATTCAACCCTTAATACCTACCTACAACACGAGATCCTAGGTGGGTTGGTGTGTGGTGAGGTAGGCACATTGGTAGGTACATGCATAATACATGCCTTACAAATATCTACCCTGCGGTATGGGGCGGATGGAGAGATCATCGACGGTACATACGAAGGAGTAGTGCAGCGTGTCAGGTACGCAGATTGATATATCATGAGAACCTTTTTCACGATATGACTGACGACAAGATTGGTGCTGTCGACCTCCCCGTGCATTAAGCTTCGACGATGAAGTTGTATTTTTTATTGGATTATAGTCATGGGATTTGTCTTCCTGACCTGCCTATGAGCTTGGTTGAAGCGGTTTGGTGAGTGAGTGAGTCAGTGAGTAAGTGAGTCAATGAGTGAGTGACGGTTTGGTGTGCTGGTGGTGATGGTGGTGGTGGTGGTGGTGGTCGGCTACTTAGTATCCATTCCTCCAACCAACGGAGACATCTTTGTCATGCCCCGCATCCTCAATCAACTCAGCGGTTGTGTTTCTATATGTTGTGTGCGTGTGTTGGAAGTTGAGCTCAGTGAGATCAAATAGTTCAAAACTACCTACCCGGGTATGATCATCACCAACAAACAACACCTACCTACTTTACGTACATACATACCTCAGGAAAGGTACCTTGTCAAGACACGGCCAGTCCCACCCCCCTAATCTAACAACAGGTACTGTCTAATAGTTCAGGTAGGTTGTAAATGTCCCATGAGGCTGTATTTTCTCCGTATTATCCATCGATTCGATAGTGAATCATGACCTGACCCATCTTGCCTCACTTCTCTCTCCTTCCAGGAATTATTGCCCTTAATAGAAGACATAATCATCCCTTTGGCTCTCTTCCTCACCCTTTGCTCCCCACAACCACCGGGAAATATCAGGAGTAAGTATTATCGACATGAATATCTCTTGTGAAGACCCAAGGTACCTACAAAAACAGAGCTACTTCCAACCTCAAGACGCCTCAATGACAACCAGATAGCAAGTTTTCATCATCATACCAGTATGTTCAGTCCATTTTAACCTAGTCCCAATCCCCCCACCCCATAATATTCGTTTTTAAACACATCTGTAATACGTACGGCTCAATTCCCATGTCCCTTCCGTCCCAGCCGTTCCACCGCTGCTCACATCTTTCTCCTCCCCAATCATCCAGGCCAGTTCCCCTCCTTGCAACAACCACCATGACCATTCTACAATTCTAACCCCCTTAATCCCATCCCTTCTCTTCTTCTTCACCCCCACCATCCCTCATCCTCTCACACTGACTACCTTGCTACCTCCTCCCAGGCCCACCCCCAAACTGTCCCTCCAGCGCGCTCAAACTTGGCCTGACCCCCTCCAAGCTCGGCCTCACGCTGGCACTCGAACTGCGCCTCCTACGCATGGCCCTTGCCTCGGCCGGGTCGGCGGGGCGCAGGCCGCTGGATTTGGCAAACAGGTTCAAAACGTCCGTCAGCGAGACCACGCCCGTCAGACGCCCCGACAGGCGCGCGCCGGGGAAGCCGGTGGGAATGACGGTCCCTGTTCCTGTTCCCGCTACTGCTGCTGATGCTGCGGGTCCTAGGGAGGGTGGAGGGATGGAGGAGGGGGAGGTTCCTAGCGCGGAGGTGCCGGTGGTGGTGGAAGGGGTGTGGTTTTGGGTGGGGCCTGTTGAGGAGGGGGTGGTTGTTGGAGGGGTTGGTTGGGTCGGTTGTTGTTGCTGTTGTTGTTGAGGCTGCGGGCTTGATCCGGGAATCGGCACCGGCGCAGACACTCCAGCAGCAAGCGGGACAGTCGGCGCCAGCAGCGGCGTCGGCGGGGCGGACGGGGACGGGGAGGCCGATTCGACCACCCACATGCGGTGCGACCGCGTCGCAACGAGCTTGGCGACGGTGTGGGCGAGCGTGGAGTACGGGTTGACGTGGAAGACGGGGAACGAGTCGCGGCCGTGCTCCATCCCCCGCTCCGAGAGGATGACGCTGATGAAGTTCATGCACGTGTTCTTTAGCAGGGGGAGGCTGGCCGAGTTGGTCAGGTGGCGCACGTCGGCGGTGGAGATGTTGCCGACCACGTTCAGGCCGTGGTCGACGACGGCAACTGAGGTGAGGCCTTCGTTGTGCATGAGTAAAAGGGCGTCGGCGAGGGGTGCGTCGAGGCTGGGAGGGTTGGGTTAGTAAGGAGTGAAGGGGACGGGGAATGGAAGGAGAGACAAACTTGACGGAAAAGATCTGGAGTGTGCCGATCTGGAGGTCGCGCAGGAGACAGCCGTATAGCCGCTCGATGGAGGGGAAATTGACGGATTCGTTCCAGAAGAACTCGATCAGGCGGAGCTGGGTCAGCACACCCACGGCTTCGCCGGCCGGATTGGCGACGATGATGCGGTGGATGCCGCTCCCGAAGGCTTCCATGGCGCGATCGAGGGTGGCATCCGACTGTAGGAGACAGAGATCCCCTCCTTTGCGGAACAGGGGTTGGGCCTCGCGGAGAGAGATGGCCTCTTGCGACTGTGCCTTGAGAGAGACGGTCTTGTAGAGGGTGGTCTGGTCCTCATCTTCAGGCTTTGCCAGGCCGACGACGACTAGCAAGTAGGTGTTGAGATCGTCGTAGTCGAAGGTGGTGAAGACTTGTTTGGACGACGAGGACTCGCGAACGAGGACCACATTGTTGGGGTTGTTTTTGATCAGGAGCTATGTGTAGACGGAGGTCAGCCAAAGAGCGGGGCCAGCTAGTCATCAAAGGGGGTGGACGAGAACTAACCATAGTAGCATCCTGGATGCTCTGGTCGAGGCCAACCCATCGGACCTCTTCCGGGACGACGAGCTCGCCGACGGCAATGTCGCGCCAATCGCGGCCAGCATAGCGGGGATTGGGATTGCGGTTGGAGGGAGGGTGGTTCATGAGTTCGAGGACGGCTTGCTGGGTGAGGGAAGGGTGGCGGCGGTCGCGAGGAGATGGGGGAGGGAAGCGCTGGTTTTCGACGAAGCTCTGACGATGGGCGGCGATGTGGGAGGGCTTATGGATGCTAGAGGAGGAGCTCTTTCGCTCCATGGGGATGGAGGTGGTGGTGGCGGCGGCGGCGGCGGCGGAGGGCAAGGAGCTGGAGGAGTTGCTGGTGGTGGTGGCCTTGGAGGCCGAGTCAGAGGACTCCATGGCAGATGATGAGATCAGATGGTTGACACGTTGACAGGGAAAGCGGATGAAATCAATTCAGTCAAGACGATGTCATGAGGTTTAGGTTTGGGAGGTGTTGATGGAGTCTTGAGGAGTAGTAGCGGGGAGAGGTGATGATGGCGGGAGCTCAAAGTAAGGTAAGCAAGCTAGGTAAGGTCCAAGTAAAGCGGGGTCAAGCTTTCAATGGATGGATGCTCGACAGCACGTTGCAGTCTCGAGGAGTCGCTTGAGATGTAGGTTGGTCTGGATGGACATGGACGGCCGGGAGATTGTCAATCACATCAATTTAAGAGAAGATGAGCATGGATGAATTGAATTCGTATCTTGGTCAAGACAGTCTGGTGACTCAAGGTGCAAACATACGATGGAGGCATCCCGAGATCAAGAGTTGCTTGTTTGGGTAGCAGTATGAATGCATTGGTGATGGACGGGACTCAAGCTTCACCGCACATGACCGTGACACTGCAAGGCTGGGCAATGATGGAAGAAAGATTGGGTACCCGATTCTGTACATACAGTGCTGTGAGGCGCTGTAAGGTCACCCGACACAGGGCGGAAAGGGCTGCAAATAGGGCGATTGGGCAGGAGAAGGGAAGGCGGAGAGCGGCAGAGCTGCCTCTCAGGGGCCCAAGGTGAAGCGATGCCCCACTTTCAAGTGCCTCCAACGGTCAGGCCACCGTCCACTGAGTTTACGGGGTTTTGTTAACAATTGATGGATGGTGAGAAATGAAGATCAGGTACTGCATTCATGGCGGTGCAGAGGAAAGAAAAGACAACTTCATACTGGCTACCATTCACTCTTTTGTTTTGTTTTCTGCTTGTCTCGGCCACGGGCGCTCTCCCTGCTGTGCTGGAGTGCTGGACTCCAAAACCCTTGCTGATGTGATCTTGTGACTTTGGGCCTGGAACTGTCCGCTTCAAGACAAGACATGTCCAATGTTGGGATGAATCTGAGCAAACCGTTCTTGTATATTTCCACTCTGGGAAACAAACACGAACCGTGTATACTCCTGGTGTTTGCTTCCACCATTCTCCGTTCTACAAGCAAACCAAATGGACAATCCTCTGTCTGTCTCCCTTGTCTGAATTGTCTGAGTGATCAATGCCCCTCTGCAGATGAGACAGCACAGTGATGCCGCCCCTCAAGCGGAAAAAACACTGTACCTAGCACTGTGCCTCTGGTGGCCGGACCCGACCTGCCCCTCCCCCACCTTCACCATCGAGCCAATCAAAAATTATTTTGGCCATTTTGGCTCCCCTCCTTCCACACGCCCACCAAAGCAGCAAAGCAGCCCAGGCCCCTCCCGCCGCGACAGACTTTTGGTGTTTCCCATCCTCAACGCCTTGCCAGCCGGGTCCATCTTTTTTTTTTATTGTTGTTTTATTTTTTCCCTCCTTCCTCGACCACCCCGCCCCCGCTGCGGCCACCAATCCGCCCAACCACTTCTGCCGCAATATCCAACATATCTCCAACCCGTCCTTGGTACAATCACCTGTCGCCCACTTCGCGCGCCACTTGGTTTTTCTTTTCCGCTGCCTGACACGACTAGAGCACGCTCGGGTAGCAGCCTGATCCCAAAGGCACCGACCAGGACGACGACAACAACAATAGAGACGACAACAACCCTGGTGGTCCAACTGTCAGCTACTTCCCTGTAGACGGCGACGAGGTTCCAGGAACCCCGATTTCCCCTCCGTCGCGTCGCGTCTCCTCTCCCTCTGACAACACCACCACCACCACCACTCGCCAACAAACATGTCGCTCCTCCCGCCCGAGGTCAGCGCTCAGCTGGCCCAGCTGCTCCAGCAGCTCCAGTCTACCGACAACCATGCCCGCGCCCAGGCCGAGGACGTTCTCCAGAACCAGTGGACAAACCAGCAGCCCGAGGTCCTCCTCATGGGTCTCGTCGAGCTGATAGCCACCTCCTCCAGCCCCAATGTACGCGCCACATTCTGCCCACCTCCTCAACTCTCTAATGACTGACCCCGACACCCAGGCCCGCGCCTTCGCCGCCGTCATCTTCCGCCGGATAGCCAACAAGACCCGCAAGATCGGCGCCTCGGAAAACATGGACCTCTTCATCTCCCTCGACAAGGAGCACGGCCGCGTCATCCGCGGCAAGCT
Source organism: Mycothermus thermophilus (assembly GCF_041956435.1). NCBI lineage: Eukaryota > Fungi > Ascomycota > Sordariomycetes > Sordariales > Chaetomiaceae > Mycothermus > Mycothermus thermophilus. The sequence continues at coordinate 691,878 of NW_027191434.1, read as the reverse complement.
CGTCGAGACCCTCCTGGCCGAGACTGACAAGACGGTCCGCAACAAGATCAGCGACGCCGTCGCCGAGCTGGCCCGCCAGTACTACGATAACAGTGCGTTATCCCATGTCTATTAACTGTCACCGCGCCCCTCTCCTCCAAAATATTGACCGTGTCCCCCAGACGACTCTTGGCCAGAGTTGCTCCAGGTTCTGTTCCAGCTCAGCCAGTCCCCCGACGCCAGCACCCGTGAGACCGCTTTCCGCGTCTTCACCACCACCCCGGGCATCATCGAGAAGCAGCACGAGGATGCCATTGCCCAGGCCTTCGCCCAGGCTTTCAAGGACGACTCCGTCTCGGTATGGTCAGGAAATGGGTTTGTGGCCGCGGTTGTTCGCTAATTCAACCGCGCAGGTTCGCCTCGCTGCCATGGAGGCCTTCGCCGCCTTCTTTGGCAGCCTCTCCAAGCAGAGCAAGCAAAAGTACCACGTCTTGCTACCCGAGCTCCTCAACATCCTCCCCCCGATCAAGGACTCGCAGGATTCCGAGGACCTGGGCAAGGCTCTTCTGTCGCTCATCGACCTCGCCGAGAGCGCCCCCAAGATGTTCAAGCCCGTCTTCAATGTCCTCGTCCAGTTCTGCATCTCGGTCATCCAGGACAAGGAGCTCAGCGACATGTGCCGCCAGAACGCCCTCGAGCTCATGGCGACCTTTGCCGATTATGCCCCGTCCATGTGCAAGAAGGACCCCAACTACACCAACGACATGATCACCCAGTGTCTCAGCCTCATGACCGACCTGGGCGAGGACGACGACGACGCCCAGGAGTGGTTGAACGCCGACGACCTCGATGACCCCGAGAGCGACCAGAACCATGTGGCCGGCGAGCAGTGCATGGACCGCCTGGCCAACAAGCTGGGCGGCGTGGTTGTCCTCCCTCCTACCTTCTGCTGGCTGCCGCGCATGCTCAACTCGCCCGCCTGGAGGGACCGCCACGCCGCTCTCATGGCCATCTCAGCCATCTCGGAGGGCTGCCGCGAGCAGATGATCGGCGAGCTCAAGCAGGTCCTCGACCTGGTCGTCCCGGCTCTCAAGGACCCCCACCCGCGCGTGCGCTGGGCCGGCTGCAACGCCCTGGGCCAGATGAGCACCGATTTCGCCCCGACCATGCAGAAGCAGTACTACGACATTGTCCTCTCGGCCATCGTGCCCGTGCTCGACTCGCCCGAGGCCCGCGTCAAATCGCACGCCGCCGCCGCCCTCGTCAACTTCTGCGAGGAGGCCGACAAGTCGGTTCTCGAGCCCTACCTCGACGGCCTGCTCACCGCCCTCTTCCAGCTCCTCCAGAACGAGAAGCGCTACGTCCAGGAACAGGCTCTTTCGACCATCGCCACGATTGCCGACGCGGCCGAGCAGGCGTTCGCCCGCTACTACGATACCCTGATGCCCATGCTCGTTAACGTCCTCAACCGGGAGAACGACAAGGAGTATCGTCTGCTGCGCGCCAAGGCCATGGAGTGCGCCACTCTGATCGCCCTCGCCGTCGGCGCCGAGCGCCTCGGTCCGGACGCCGCCAACCTGGTCCAGCTGCTCGCCAACATCCAGGACTCGGTCCAGGATCCCGACGACCCCCAGGCCCAGTATCTCATGCACTGCTGGGGCCGCATGTGCCGCGTCATGGGCCGGGCTTTCCTGCCGTACCTTCCCAAGGTGCTCCCGCCGCTGCTCGAGCTGGCCAGCGCCAAGGCCGACATCCAGCTGCTGGATGACGAGGAGCAGATCGAGAAGCTGCAGCAGGAGGAGGGTTGGGAGCTGGTGCCCCTGCGCGGTAAGACCATCGGCATCAAGACCAACGTTATGGAAGACAAGCACATGGCCATCGAGCTGCTCGTTGTCTACGCGCAGGTCCTCGAGCAGGACTTTGCTCCTCACGCCGACGAGATCATGGAGAAGATCGCCCTGCCCGGCCTCGCCTTCTTCTTCCACGACCCCGTCCGCTACGTGTCGGCCAAGCTCGTGCCCCAGCTGCTCAGCTGCGTCAAGAGGGCCTACGGTCCCCAGTCGGAGCAGCTCGCTTCCCTGTGGGCCAAGACGATCGACAAACTGCTCGAGGTCCTTGCCGCCGAGCCGGCCGTCGACACGCTTGCCGAGATGTATCAGTGCTTCTACGAGGCCGTTGAGGTCATTGGCCGCGCCTGCCTGACGGACCAGCACATGGCGCACTTCATCAAGGGTGTCAATTCAACTCTGGAAGACTACCAGGACCGCGTCAAGCAGCGCGAGGAGGAGCGCCAGGGCACGACGGCCGAAGACGCCGAGGACGAGGCCGAGGAGCTCCTCATGGCCATCGAGGACGACCAGACCCTGCTGGCCGACATGAACAAGGCATTCCACTGCGTCTTCAAGTACCACGGCCCCGCCTTCCTGCGCCACTGGGAGCAGCTGCTGCCCACGTACCAGGGCTTCCTCAAATCTGACGACCCGACCCAGCGCCAGTGGGGGCTTTGCATCATGGACGACGTGCTCGAGTACTGCGGTCCCCAGAGCAGCCAGTACGCCAACTACATCACGCAGCCTCTGCTCCAGGGTTGCCGCGACCCGTCCCCGGCCATCCGGCAGGCGGCGGCCTACGGCATTGGCGTCGCGGCGCGGCACGGCGGCGAGGCATGGACCGCGTTCCTCAGCGGAGCGCTGCCGTTCTTGTTTGAGGCGCTGCATGTGCCGGACCCCCGGGGTGATGACAACGTGTACGCGACCGAGAACGCGTGCGCGGCGGTGGCCAAGATTCTGCACTTCAACCCCGCAGCGGTGGCGGAACCCCAGATGGTGGTGGAGCAGTGGATTCAGACGCTACCCATTACCAACGACGAGGAGGCCGCGCCGTATGCGTATTTGTATCTGGCCGAGTTGATTGGAAAGTATGTTTTTCCCCTCCCCTTCCCTTCTCCCCGCCCTCTTCTCTGTTTATTCGATGTACGCTGGTGTATGCTGACGTGAGACAATGCAAAAGGCGACACCCCAGCGTGGTGTCGCGCGCCCCGCAAATCTTTGTCTGGGTCGCCCAGGCGCTCGAGACGGAGGCGCTCACGGGACAGAACGCGGCGCGCGTCGTGGCCGCGACCAAACTCCTGCTCGAGGCGACGCACACGGACCCGACGCCGCTGCTGGCGCAGTTCTCGCCCGAGACGCAGCAGGTGGTGAGGGCGCACTTTGCTTAGATGGCGAGAGGAGCGTTTGAAGATTCTTCTTCCGCCGCCGCCAGGTCTAGGGCCATGTCTGCCGCGGGGGGTTCGTGGGAATGGGAATGGGAATGGGAACGGGAATGGGGATGTGAGAGGTCATTATGATGATGATGATGATGATGATGATGATGTGCATGGTGATAAGAGGAGCAGGCTTTGGACGGATCTCGCCATTGCTCGGTTGATGGGTGACTTGGACGGCGGTTAGGGGCCGCCACAGCCCGCTGTGAGGAACGCCCTACCGGCCGCGGCAATGATGGTGGATCCGGTGGGGAGATGGGAGATTGAGATGGAGAGGGAGAGAAGGAGGAGGGGGAACAGGAGTGATGGGGAGATGGAGATCGTGATAGAATAAGAGGAGGAGGGATATGATACCATGTTTGGCAACAGGGAAGGGAGGGATTGAAGTGGGCTGTTGGGAAGGGCAGAGTGAGGTGTTGAATGGGATGGAGGAGTGTACCAGGGAGCTAAGGGAAGTACCGGTGATGGGGTAGGCTCAGGTTCATGGACCGAAGGATTGCTACTACGGGAGTACTACACTTGTTGATTGCTGGTTGGGGATGGTGGTGGTGGTGGTGGTGGTGTTCCGCTGGGGACCTGAAGTTTTCTTCCTCCTCGTACAGTACATGAACGTGAGGGATGATGATAGGAGGGGCTGGGATGAATGTATGGTTTTGAGGCCTGGTTGGTTGGTTGGTTGGTTGCTTTTGTTTCGGTTGTTATGAATACATATGTTTTTTTCTCTTCTTCTTTTCAGGTTTGTTATTGTTGGTTGTGGTCAAAAGGGGTCTGGTGTCTCTGGTGAAGTCCAGGTAGGTGGTATAAGGGAGCTGTTGCTTCGGGTGTGTGGTGAGAGAGCTTTCCGGGGAGTTAGTGGTTGGGTTACACATACATACATACATACATATGCTTTCGCATCTCTTCATCTTCCTAGGACAACAACGACACGACAACAACGATGATGACGACGACCACCACCACGAACACGAGGGCAGGCAAGAGGACGAGAACTAGAACGAGCATTCTTCCCCTCCATCCCCTTGCACCGCGGGGTGTTCGTTCGACACGCGCAATGTGACATGATGTCCGTCCTTCTGCGATTGCAAGAAACTACCTAACGACAAACAAACATCACCAATACAAGTTTGAAAACGTAGCTTACCTCCTTCTGCTAACATCGGTACATACCTGACCTAGTAGGTGTACCTACCTCTTAGGTATTTACTACTCACCACAGCGGAGGGAGGAGAAGCACAAGCGACGGACTTATGATTTGGATGGCGCTAGTCTTTTTCTTTCCCACTGGATACTTACATAGGTAACAAGGTCATGGATAAGACGAGGGTGTTTGTGACAACTGCCTACCTACCTATCTAACCAAAGTACCTCCTTCTTTAGGTTTCTCTGGTATTTATTTCTCCCTCTTATTTATTGACACTGGTAAGGACATAATAATACACCGTGTGTACCTAGGTAGTAGGTAGTAGGTAGTAGGTAGGTAGTAGGTACAAGGTAGGGAGGAAGA
>NW_027191434.1:565018-684510 GCF_041956435.1 Mycothermus thermophilus | reverse complement strand
GAGAGAGAGAGAGAGAGAGAGAGAGAGAGAGAGAGAGAGAGAGAGAGAGAGAGAGAGAGAGAGAGAGAGTCTCAGAGAAGTGTCAGAGTCCTCAGCCTCGAATTCTTTCCGCGCTGTTCCAAAAGCAATGAGTCCCAATGCTTTGTTGCGGGTTGGCTGGCCACCGGGCTGGCTTCCGGGGTATGTGACAGGGGGTTACTCGGTCGAGATTCTGGTGGTGTTTTGCATATGTACGTATCTGGGTAAGGTAAAGAGGCGCTGGGGTTGGCGTGGGTTGGAATGCATCTTCGCCCCCTGAATAGAATCTAATGCAGCATCCCAATGCCGATCGACACTTCTCAACAATCCCATGCCTTTGACACCCAGATTACCCCCCTGTCTCGAGCCGTAAATCTTCAATATTCTGTTACTTTAAGCCATTCCATGGCAACACCAACCAAAACCCGGCCACGACATTTCCCCCCACCACCTAGGGAATAGCACATGCAGATTCATAGGGAAACAGATGCAATGCAAAGACCACTAATACTGCGTCTCGGGTTCCAACACAACCCAGGCCAGCCCCACTTCCGCTTGCCGGTTTCCAAACGGGCAGGCAAGCCATCTGGGCCGGGGATTGGGATGGGACATCTCCGGAGGCTGATGGTTGGTGCCAGGTGGTCAAGATGGAGAGCAGAGGCCATGTTGAGAGTCCAGATGTCCAATTGAGCCATCACCTGATCAAAATGATCGAAGAAAGGACGCGGCGAGTTGATTCTTTGTGGGGATATTTAGTCGTCTTGTGTTGTGTTGCATGGATGGATGGATAGACATGAGACAGGAGATCTCAGATGGAGGTGAGATGCCACCTTTTCACGATGCATTTTGACCTCGAATCCGCATCGACCCGGCCAGAAGGAGTTTAGCTGCAGAACCGCATAGGCTTTGTGCAATGAGGGGGACAGGAAAACTTGAAAACAGGGAAGAAGCAGACGTCGCCGTATCTATCTGTATGTGTGTGTATGTTTACCGTCCCTAGCTGCATCCAGCAGATGCCACATACTCCGTCGGTACCTTCAAATCCATCCGTCCATACAAGCCCATGCCATATTCCCACTCTAAATGCAACTCTATCTGGCTTCGGAGTTTAGCACCACAACCCATCCGTACATAGCCAAAAGATACCAACGCTCCGCCCCCGTTTGGCTGTTGGCTCGCATCCGCCGCGCCTTGGATAGCAAAAATCCAAAATCCCAGTCCCTCCCCCGGTCTCAAAGTTGCAATCCCGCCACCCTGTTCCTACCGTAGCGCAGCGGTGGCGACATTTCCAAGATTTTCGCCCGGTCTTGGGTCCCCAATCAGCGGCTCTGCCCTCTGCGACCCAATCCATCCCCGGGCCGGGGATTGATGGCCTTGATGACCAAGAAAGAGGGGGCAACAAGCAACACACATGCGCATTACACTAGTGCTCTGTAGGACGCAGCCGGCCCGGGGCTGGCTTGCATTTGAGATCCATGTCCCTGTCGAGAAGAAAAAAGACGTTGGACGTTGCCTGGATGGTTTGAGGCGAGGTTAGGTTACCCTGCCCGTCTCTGGGATTGGAGCGGGTTGGGAATCCATGAAGACGAAGAGGGTCCATGAGGGGGCGGACTGGGGAGAGGCGGGCCACGGTTCGTCATACAGGTACTCTCATACATACCTCCATGCCTTGGTTTTCCTTGACCATCTGTCTTTCCCATCCATCTGTTCATTCATTCATTCATCCATCCATCCCCATCCAGTTTCCGCCGAGAGCCAAAAAGACCACCACCCTGACCACATTGCGCGCCGTTTGGGTTGGTTGGCGGATATCTACATATCGATCTACATATCCCATCCATCCGTCCGCTCCTTCTTTTTGGTTGGGATCATAACACGGAAAATTTAAGACACCTACTACTCTGTACTAACTAGTGCCACCACTAGTTAGTTCTACTGCGACTGCTCCTACTGCTAGTTTTTACTTGGCTTTGGTTCGGTCTGGGTTGCATCACCACATGCGCCGCGCGGTTGAGTTGAGCAACAGCACGCAGACACGACGACAAAGTACTTCCAGCGCCGCTTTGTTCGGAGCCGGATGACCTTTTATTGCGTTCGCTGCTATCGTCATCTCTGAAGTTAGCGTCAGCCTTGTTCAACGCCAATCCAGCCCGCTAGGGTTGATTCGATCCCACCGAGTTAATACCTAATACCTGCTACCCTATTCAGTTAGCTAGCCACTCATGGCCGCCGAAGGAATCACGGGGGGATTTTACCCCAACGCTTACGCGACAGAGGCGGGGAGAAGAGAGAGGATGGCCACGATGCAGAACCGTCAGGGGACAGAGGGGATCGGGGTTGGACATGCCCATGATCACGGCCATGACGGCATCTATGGGCTGGGGTTGGTTGCTGGTGATGGGGGAGGGGATGACAACCATGGTTCTCACGACGGCATTGACAATAACAGCACCAACAATACTCGTCCGGGCATTTCTCCCTTCACCGATCCGTTCAACAACGACAATCCCAACAACAACAACCCCCACCGAGGCATGGCGTCCTCGGGGTTGATGGATTACCCCGTCTCGTCCGAAGACAATACGGGCGGTCTGTTTCAAGGCTTTGGGTTCACATTCCCCGTTGCCCACCCCAGTGATAGGGAGAATGACGCAGCGACTGGTTCGGTGCCGTCTTCTGGCAGCGGCGGACAACCGCCCGTCCCCCTCCAACAGGCCGACTACCCCGACCCAGCCAGCATGAGCATCCCGACCACCGACGCATTCGGCCTATACCAGGGCGGAATCCTCACCCCCAACACGGCCGCTGCAACAGCCGCTGCCGTGTCGATGGGATTCTTTCCCCCTCCTCCGGGCTTAGCACCGCAGACGACAACGGGTTTGGAACAACAGCAGCAATACGTTGCTTCTTCGATGTCTTCCGTCGACTTCGCCGCGACCGGCGGGGTTGGTCCGTTGGACATCTCCCCCGGAGCAACCACAACAACCACCCAGCCGTCGTCTTTGGGGGGCGGGCTGATGGGATACTCCTGGACCGGCGGACATGGACACGGACACGACGCTTCCCCTCCCGCTTCTGCTGCCGGACACGGGGCTGGTCCGCGTCCAGGGCTGCTGCCCGACGCTCGGTCGTTTTCCGCCTCGTCAATGGAGTCATCGATACCATCTTCTTTGCGGTCTACGCAGTTTGGGACCCTGTCTCCCGCCTCGCTGGGGAGGCGGGATGGTGGGAGGAGAGGCAGCAGCCTCAGCTCCGCGCCGTCGGGGATGATGCCGGCCAACCCTCCCCTTCCTCCTCCTTCTCACTCATCGTTCGGAAGTGGCACCGGTCCTACTCCTACTAGTACCCGTCAGCCACGCATGACCGGCAAAAAGGACATCTACTCCCGCTCAGGCTTCGATATGCTCAAAGCCCTCACCTACATCACGCACCGGCAGAACCCCGTCATCGAGCTCGGCGCCGTTGACATGTCGTGCGCGTTCGTGGTTTGCGACCTGGCCCTCAACGACTGCCCCATCGTCTACGTCAGCAACAGCTTCGAGAACCTGACTGGGTACAACGCGTTTGAGATCATCGGCAAGAACTGCCGTTTCTTGCAAAGCCCGGATGGCGTGGTTGAGGCGGGCTCGCGGCGCGAGTTTGTTGCGAATGATGCCGTCTACCGCATCAAGACCGCGCTGACCGAGGGTAGGGAAATCCAGCAGAGCTTGATCAACTACCGCAAGGGGGGCAAGCCGTTTTTGAATCTGTTGACCATGATCCCCATCCCCTGGGACGACAGCCATGGGGAGCTGCGGTATTGTGTCGGGTTCCAGATTGATCTGGTCGAGTGTCCCGACGCGATCGGCAGCCCTGGTGGTGACAGCAACAAACAGCGGCGGAAATCAGCTGGCAGCCTGTCAGTTGACTACCGCCACGTCGAGTCCATCACGCGCGCCCTACCACCTCCCACTCCGCCGCCCTCAACAAAATGGGACCGCCACGACGCCGGCGGCAAAACCCTCTCCGCCGCCGAAGTGTCTTCGCTCCTCCAGCACCAGTTCACCAACCCCTTGCCCGCGCCGGCACGGTCCACCACCTCGCGGAGATCCTCCCCAGGTGGCAGCACCGGCACCAGCCCGTCAGCGGCTGCTCAACCCCAACCGCTGTCCGCAACGAGCGAATACCACCGCCAAACCTGGCCGACCTTGCTCCTCGAAAACTCCGACGACGTGGTGCACGTGCTCTCGCTCAAGGGCGTGTTCAAGTACCTCTCGCCCGCGTGCAAGCGCGTGTTGGAATACGACCCGGCAGAGTTGGTGGATACCCCGCTGGCGGGGGTTTGTCATCCGTCGGATATCGTGCCGGTCATGAGGGAGTTGAAGGAGGCTGCGGCGGCGGCGGCGGCGGGGAATAACACTAGATCAGGTGGTGGGAGTGCTGGCAGTGGTGGGGAGGCGCAGGGAAGGGTGAATTTCGCGTTTCGGGTGCGGAGGAAGGTGAGTGGGTTTATGTGGTTTGAGAGTTACGGGGTGGTTTGGGGGGAGGGCGGAGGGACAGGACGGAAAGGTGAGGGTGGCGGGAAGGGAGGTTTGACGACGACAACAACGATCGGTGGTGGTGCGGGGACGACGGGATCCGGGTCCACGGGGGGAAGGAAATTCCTCATCCTCGTCGGCCGCGAACGGCCCGTGTTTTCGCTTCGGCGGAGTTTGGTGCCGCCCGACATTACCTCTTCCTCCTCCTCCTCCTCTTTGTCCTCGCTCACCGCTACCACCACCACCACCACCCCCGAAATGTGGACCAAGCTCTCCACCTCGGGCATGCTCCTCTTCGCCTCCTCGGCTGGGTGCCGCGCGCTGCTGGAGCGCTCGCCGCGCGAGCTGGAAGGGATCAGCATGCAGGCGCTGCTCGGGCCGCGGAGGGAGGAGCGGGCTGAGTTTGGGCGCGCAGTGGAGAGGGCGCGGACGGGGAGGGTCGCGGTGGTGAGGCACGAGTTGGTCGTTGGGAGTGGGCACGGTAGCGGAAGCGACAATGGGAGGTCCGGCAAGGTGGTCAGCGTCGAGACCGTGATATTCCCCGGCGACGGGACGGTGGTGGTGGACGATGATGAGTCCCAAAACCAGAACCAGAACCAGAACCAGGTTCAGGGAGAGGAGAGGAGGAAGAGGAGGGTCAAGCCCAGCTTTTTGATCGCCCGGACCCGACTCATCGGCGGTAAGACCGGCGGAAGCAGACGAGCCTCTGTTGTCGGAACTCCTGCCAACAACAATAACCTTCTCACAACCACAACCACAACCACTGCCAGAGACCACACCACCACTGTCGGCCCTTTCCCACCCGACTCGGACGATGACGACCTCTTCCCCGAACTCAAACCCACCCGCGGCACCTCGTGGCATTACGAGCGCAGCCACCTCGAAAAGATCAACCGCCTCCTGGCCGACGAGCTGGCGCAGCTGGTCAACAGCAAGAAGCGCAAGCGGAGAAAGCCGGGAACCTCTAGCGGTGGCGGTGTCGGAGGCAGCGGAGCAGGTGCAGGAGGGGGGAGAGGGAGCGTGAGTAGTAATAGTGGTAGTGTTGGTGGGGGGAGTGGGAGTGGGAGTGTTAGCAGTGTTAGCTCCACTGGTAGTGGTGGGAATGGGAGAAGAGGGTCGGGGGGAGGGAGGGGAAGTGCCAGCGGTGGCGAAGGAGGTGGTAGTGGTGGAGTGAAAGATTGCGCGCATTGTCATAAGAGGGAGACGCCCGAGTGGAGGAGGGGGCCGTCAGGGCAGAGGGATCTGTGTAACAGCTGTGGGTTGAGGTGGGCGAAGCAGGTATGAGCGGTCTTTTCTTTCTCTTTTTCTATCCGCAGCCGCTAACCTGCCCCGTGAACCAAAGGCAGGAAAACTCTCCCCGCGCAACTCGTCTCGCAACAACAGCAACACCACCGACACCTCCACGGCCAGCACCAGCAGCAGCGGAACCGCAAGCAAACGCGCCTCCATCAGCACCCCTAGCAGCAATTCTCCGACCGCCGCATCCTCGCCGTTGAGGAGGGAGGTGTTACCTACATCGGTGTCGACCGATAGTCTTGGTGGCGGTGGTGGGTATTTGCTCTCCGGAGGAGGAGGGGTTAGTGAAGGTGGCGGTGGGTACATCCCTGCCTCCGTTGTAGGGAGCTACCATCACCAACAACAACGGCAATATCTCCTGGCACAGGCACAGATGCAGGCAGCTGGGAGGGGGAACGAGGTTGGATTTGACGGGGAGGTGGTGGAAGCATTTGGGATGGGGAGTTGGGCCGGTGGTTCGGTGTATTAAGTGGGGATATTAAGAGGTTAGTTGAGAGGTTGAAGCATGCCGGATCCAGGACGGCAATGAGTACTGCTGATTGGAAGTTTAGGGGGTTGCATTGAGATGGTTCATTCAGGGATTTTGTTTGTCTACGTTGCTCCTTGGATTGGAGAGGCCAACTGCTGTTCTCTGACGGGACAGGCAGGTTGGAGGGGCGTTTACTGCTATGAAATAAAGAACTAACTTCCTCCATGCTGTGCGAACGAATGTCGGAGAGTCTGGCTATCGTTTCCTAGGTATGGAGTAGAACTTCTACTGTATGTGGCCAGGGAGGACTAGGTGTTGGCCGAGTTGCGGAGTACCTGTGTACCCATTTACTTTTGTATGTACATAATGGTAGGGGACGGCAGCAAGGGAAATGGCTGTGATAACATGTCGATGAACCTAGATTGAAAAGTAGAAAAATAATGTGTACTGGTTCTCTCTATACCTGCCTTGTGGTGTGTCATCCAACAATACTTCTGAGTGAGATGGCCTGTTCCTGGCAACTCCGGTTGTGTTTGGCATTTTGATTCCGTCCCATCTCTTGAACCATGCATGTGTAAGTATTCGGGCTACCAATCCTCCTGTTGACCTGACTTGGCAACAACCTCTCTTATCGCCATGGATGTCATCCATGAGACACCCCCACATGTTCAGTCGACCTCCATCTTCAAGGTTCGTCCAAGCTTTCCTAGCCGATATCCTCACATGACGGAGTCCTTGTATGGAGTCCTCCGTAGCGATGGCATTTTCCATCATCCGTGGTTTAACTGACCCAAAACCCTGGATATTAAGGACAAGTCACGTCACACTCACGCTCAAGCAGACTTATAAGTACAGGGTTCGGAGCAACCAAACGGTTACACTTCAGGGGCAGGGGTGCAACCCTGCTACTAATACAAACCAGGGGCACGTTCGCTGCGTGTTTACATCACAACCGCACGCATGATGAAACACGTCAACATGGGAACTTTTCCAATTTCTAGCATGGGGTTTCCGGGTTTTGAATTTGGAGTCGAACGGGCCAAGCCGGTCGATCGGCGTCGGGGGTGACATGGTCTCTTTTTTTCTTATTGGGCTTGATGTCGTGTTGGAATGAGTGGAACTTTTATAAGTTGGAATTTTGGTTGGAGCTTTTGACATTCATGAGTGTGACCGCATAGCACCTCCCCCAAGCCATCGGGGTGTTATTGGAAATACTGAGGGATGTTTGCTAATAGTATGGCGATGGTGAGAAACAAGGGCTCATCAACATGCACGACATACGTGTAGGTTGTTTACGTGATGAAATCAAACAAACTCATCGCCGTCTCTTCGGCAGTCTGCTGCGAGGCGCAGCCGCCGGCACATGGCCAAGTCCTGGAGCATCTTGATCCTTCGAACCCAAAGAAAGGTAGGTTACGTTACACTGCCACCCGTCTGCACTGATCCAGCAGATCCATCCTGACAGTTTGCCATTGGACAAGAACCAGGCAGCAACATTTTTGTTTGGATTCGTTTTCTGGGTTTCAACGCTTCAACGTTTCCATTGTTTGTTCTGTGGAGGTTTACCCCTGAGTCTCGGTGATATCCATTGCGGACTGATCTTTGGATCGCTTAGGTACACAGTAAATCGTTTCTTGAGCTCAAGCCAGGACTTCGGATAGATTCAAACACTACACTCGGGGTCATCTGGGTTGGGGTTGATTGGGCGAGATGAAGATCTTTGATGTGGACTAAGTAGAACTTGTTTTGTTCGAACAACACTCCATGTCACCCTTTGGCAGCGGATGACACGGTCCATCTAACAACACCAAAAGTATCCTCCCTTCGTCTAGTTCTCATCTCTGTACTTACACCAGGCACCAGTATTCTGGGGGAGACCTTGTCCCCCCTTGATCCCGACAGCCTTGTTCCATGCTCCCAAGCACGCGGTCTTGACAACTCCAGCATGACCTTGGGATCCAGACAGAGTGCTTACCCCCCTGGCCCCCGGGCCTCCGTCACATGCAAACCCAGCTTCGTAGTTCACAGATTGATTGTTCCAAGTCGTGGAACAGGAGCAAGAGCAAGTTGACGCTGATGCAGATTCAAGCATGCATCCCTCGACACACTAGGGATTCCTCGGGACATCAACACGCCCTCACCCACTCCGTAAACCGCGCGCTAAAACTTCAGGCAGACATATTCCTTAATACGTCCTGAGGCAGCACATGCTTGCTCCGGAGTTACACTAACCTCTCGCCTCGAGCCTCAATCAACAACAACCAGCCGCCAAAACTCCTCCTTAGGTATGTACAGGGGGCTTTTCTAACTGATGAGGCCATCTTCGCGGTTCTGAAGGGCCCCCAGATCATATCCCTGGGCGGCAATCTAGATCCTTCGCTGTCACCTTGCGGCTTGGGTTGGGTTAGCTTGTTCGGAGCCGCTTTTATAGGACGTGGTGGGCCGCAAGCTTCAGACTGTGGCGTGTTTCGGACCACGGTCCGTGGGTATTTGGTTCCGGGGGACGTCTGGATGGGTTGTTGGGGTTGAATGGGTTGGGAGGTTACCTAGATACCGGTAGGTAGGCAGATACTTAGGATTGCATGACATGTGTATATTCCGCGGACTAGAATAATTCATCTGTGGGCGTTGACTGTGGCAGGAGAGCTTCTTTCTGCTGTCTCGAACCGAACCCCAGATCTTGTCTCGGTTGTTTCTCACCCAGGTAAGAAACAGCATCACTCGCTGCCTTTACCCTTCCGAATCTGACTAGGCACGTCCCTCGAGATGGACTGCTTCAGCAACCTGTTCAACACAGTAGTTAGTAAACGGAAACCTCCGAAGCTCCAAGACACATCTGTGAACGGTCAGCTGTTGGGTAGTACTCGGCAGCATTAGTTGTCATCACCATCGAGATTCATCAGATCCTGCGATCTGCCTGGGCTCGTGCCACTCGATCCCTTGACGGGAAGAATTTGAACCCTCCTATTCCACAGCCTCGGCTACCTAGGCACTAATACAACGACAATATGACAATGGTACTTGATCGTCTCGATGCCTGTAGCCGTTATTCTCCCTGTCCGCAAGGCATCCTCATTCAGGAGGCGCACAGCCTTGCCTGCCAACTAAGTACCTTAGCTACGCACGTGACGAGAAGTCTCTAAACACGAGTTGGATCAGAAGGATATCTGGCCCCCACACACCGGAAGACAAGAGCATCACAGTACATACTATAACAGACGCGGGTCAATGGCGTCAGCCAACATGGCTCATCGCTTGGGGAGCTTGTTTGTGGGAAGAGAGCGCCTCGTCCCATTTCAACCCCCTGTACAAAGCATGTTGTTCGGTAACGTTCCATTCCAAGGAACACCCAACCCAGCAGCCCTTTCATCCTCTCACCTTGACCTCCTCCTGCCTGGCCCCTATGCTACGGTATGCATGGTACTTATCACTGTTCCCAGCGTGCAGTTTCTTGACGGGGTAAACTCCGTCATAACCCCTACTATTAGCCGCTGCTACTAAGTAAAGCCGCTGGGCGTGATTGTTTGGCTGGATGGATCTTCTTCTCCCCCGCGGCCGACTGTCCATGCTGTGGGGAAAATGCTCGCTGTGTTGTGACAACGTTCCCGGATGTATGTACATACATCCCTACCTCGAGTACCTAGGGGGTGAGGTGGGACAAACAAAGCGAGACGCCCAGATCCTGCGTCTGGGTTCTGGGTATATCGCTGCCTGGAGCTGGGTCTGCTTCTCCTCGGAGGCGAGGCCAGGGCCCAAAGGCGGGGGAGAAGACCGCCTCGGCGGCCGAGACACCTCAGGTGCCGTTGCGAGAAATGTTGTGGTTGTGGGGGCGGCCACGTTAGCAACGTTACGGGGTGGTGGGACAGGGAACATGGAGGGGGAAGTACCTATGTATGTACGGAGTAGGTACATACCTACTTAAGGTACGTATCCCCTTCTCTGCTGCCGGCCAGCCCGGTTGGGGAGTTGCAGGGAGATGTGTGGGGAAGTGCCGGACCATCTCTTGCTTCGTCAACACGTCGAGATCCAGGGAGATAGGTATCCAAAGATGGTTCGAATTGGGGATCAGAGGCGTCCATGGCTTTGATGGCCTCTTCGGCCATTACCTATTTACGCTTTCCAACCGCGGTGAGGTCATCCACCAGCCTCCCAGGCCGTTGACCGTGATACCACCCCCCTTCCCGGAGGCTCCTGGAGGAACACCTAGAAACCCGGCCAAGGCAGACTCATCAACATGCCTCCTCCGTCTTCCAGTGACACATACTCCAACAACTTCGACAGCCGCCTCATGGAAACACCAGGCAGCATTCACCAACCGCTATCGGCTCAAGGCTGCAAGATCCAACCATCCGTAAGGAGACCCACAACCTTCTGGATGCAAGGAAAAGGGAGAATTCGACTGCAACAGTAATAGCATCCAAGCAATCAGAGCCAAAGGAATGTGGGAGCCTAAGGTTGTACACCGTATGTGGGTACATCAGGTATGTAGATACATACATACAACCTGCAGGCCGTCAAATATCGGCCAGCTCTTAACGGAGACTCCCGCTGGAAAGGGGGTAGACAGCCGGGTCTGGCCAGCGGAGGGAAGGGGTGTTGACACCGTAACATGAAAGTATCAAGGTTGACTAACAGTCGCCTACCCGCTGTGTGTGCCAGGCCGTGCTGGCAGGCCATGCCAGGACAGGTTGATGATGCATGAGAGGGGTTCATCGACCATGCACTGTAGGTACCTAGGGCTCAAGGGAGATGCAGCTTAGCCGATAATTGGGTGGCCAGGACAGGACTGGGACAAGAGTCTGGAAGCAAGAGGTAGGGGGAGAGAGCTTCGTCTTGACGTGACACAGACGCTTTGGTAGAACAGACGAGGAGCCAGGTCTGTTAGTAGTTCGTGTACGTACCCTCTCAACAACTGGTCCAGACCGGCCAATGAGTTGGTATCAATCTCCCAAGAAACAAGCCGTGCCAACACCGCAGAAGCATGAGAAGAAAAGGCTGGCGTCAGCCTGGTGGTTCATGATGATGCGGGGGAGGATGGGCCAAGAGAAAGAAGAAGGGGAACAGTTCCGTCACATTACTAGAGTCAAAGCATCATCCACTCCCAAACCCAAACGTAAGCTCATGCAAGCACCAACCGGTCAGTAGCCAGAACAAACTGCCACAGCAAACCTGTTGCAAGAAATTTGGGGCCCCAAGTAAGATAGGTACCTAGGTATCGTTGCCAGCCCGGCAATCACGGAGCGAACCTGCAAATTTGCCCATGACTACCTAGCCAAGAGAGGATCGATCGTCTAGTCTACATTTTGTAGACTGCCGATACTGTTAACAGAAATAAACGAGCAAGAGAGAGCAGACGGTCCATGGCCCGACAACGGAGAAGCAACTTGGAAGCAGAAATCCTGTTTCCAGTTCACCACCTCCGATACATATGCCTACCTGAAGCTCACGGCGAAACAGAAGGTCACTGTAGAGAAGACCATGTTGCAAGAGCCTCAGCAGCAGGTATCATTTTTCACTTCAATTCACTCCCAGCACCCTCGGCCGGACTTTAAGGGACAATTACCCCTCGCTTCCATGGATGAGAAAGAGGAAATTATTAGAAAAGAGTTAATATGGGGCTATTCCACGCCATCAAGTCCATCCGCTGACCAAAAACGAAACGCCCCATGGGCCCAACCATCACTCCCACAACTGCATACTTCTCTATCTATACCCGGAAAACATCATGGCAGCATTAACAACCCAACCCACCCCATCCCCTCCCATCCCATGCCCACCACCCGCATATCCCTACCTCCCCCACCTCTCCCTAAACCACAGCTCCTCGCTTCTCGTCGACCAACTCCTCGTCAACGCCGGCACCGCCGGCAACAGCTCTGGACTCCTCGCATCCTCAGTCAAAGGTGACACCATCCCCGACGCCAAACCCCCCGACCCTCCCGACCCTCCCGACCGCTCTCCCAGCCCAGAGATAGGCCTCAACAACCCGTCATCCGTCCTCCCCCTTTCCTCGCGCTCCGGCACAGGCAATGCCACAGGCATGGGCGTGTGCTCATCCATCGGCCCCGCCGTGGCAGACATGGGTGGGCGATCGTCCTCCTCCTCCTCCTCCTCCTCTTCCTGTCCTGCATCTCCTCGCCTGCTGTCAGTTGTACCGCCGAGCTTCATATCCAACACGCTCTCCCTCCCTCCTCGGAACCACCACTGCCCTTCAAACCCATTATCCACCGTCATCATGGCAGCCGACAAGGCACCCAAGTCCCTGGCGCGACCCGTCTCCAAATCCCGCGTCGTCGTCGTCGTTCCTGTCCCTCCTTCTCCTTCTTGCCCCGCTTCAGCCGGGCCGCCGACTTCCCTCCTCCCAGCTCCGGCTGACGGTTCCGGCGAAAACGTCGAAACCATACTCGGACTGGTAACAAAGGCGGCCGAGTTGCGATCGACGTGGTCCCGTGGCGGGGGCGCCAAGGATCCTTCCAAGCCCATGACCATCCCCTGCTCCACGACGGATGACGACGACCCCCTCCTCCTCCTCCTCCTTTGACTCGCAGGAGCAGCAGCAGCTCCCGCAGTCGCAGGCCTCACCACCTCTTCCTCCTCACCATCATCATCATGGTAATCAAAATTCGACAGATCAAACCCCTCCGGCACCGACCACGTAGACCAGGGCTGCCTGCCCTCTCCCAGGCGGAACTTCTCGGGCGGCGCGGGGAGGGGTTTCCGGCGCGCGAGCTCGGAGAGGTCGGACTGGCTTGCGGCAGGGAGACAGGGAGGAGCAGGAGCGGCAGGAGGAAGGTAAGGGGTGGTCACGTCCCAGGGATTTTCGCCGATCGGGGGCGGGGCGGAGCGGCCGCGTTCGTGGGCGGCGCTGGCGCCGGGACGGGCGTCGGCACGGGTTTGGCGGGGTTGAGGTTCGCGGATGATGGGGACTTGCTGGTGGTGTTGGGGTTGGATTTGGTGATGCTGTTGTTGTTGCGGCTGGGGAGGGGGTAAAGGGCGGTAGTATTCTTGGAGTTGGTGGTACCTGAAGGGGTTAGAACTTGGCTGAAGCTGAGCCTGGGCTGCGCGGCGGCGGGATTGGGATTGTTCGAACTGGTGGATGGCCTCGAGGTAGTTTGTGTTTGGGGCCGGGACTTGGCGGGGGAAGTTGGGAGCGCGGTCGCGGAGGGCGCGAGAGCGGTAAGTGAGCTGGTGAGATTTGGGTTGTTGTTGTTGGTTCTTTTTGCCGCCCCAGGACATGCGGAATTCGACGTGGAGGTAGATTTCCGGACCCCATCGCTCCGATTTGGATGGGGGTTCGGTATTGGAACGGGATTGTTGTTGTCTGTTCATTGTGAAGTCGGCCGGAATGGTGGTGAGTGAGAGTGAGCCCGATTGAGCTCACAAATGAGCGCGGCCTTGGTTATGAAATGTGATGGCACCCGAGAGAGAGTCTGGCCATGAAAAGAAGCTCAGTGAAGAGTGCCTAAGCGGTGAGTGTCTCAGCGAATGGAGACGCTCGGGTCCTTGTCGTAGGGTGATGATGTTGTTGAAGTTGAACCAATGTGCAACTCAGCCGTGATCCGAAAGTTGTGGAGGCTCAGGCGATGAGAGGGACCAATCTCATGTTAAAGACCCTGGGCTCCCTGGTTGTTCAGCAGGAGCTTGCTCCGAAACAGAGGGTAAGTACCGGGGTTTGGGACAGCAAAAAGGCCGAAGGGGTGGGCTGAAAAAAAAGACCAGGGGAGGGGGTTGACGGAGTCGGGTGGTGGAGGGCGGCACTGCCGCTTGGGGCGGGGGACGGGGGGTCTGGATATTATTCCGGGGGGTGTCGTGTGGTAGGAATGGTTGGAAAAACGGCAGCCTGGAAATGTCGGCATCCTCCATGTCTTTGTGTTCCGGCCCCTGTACATACATAGATAGGTTGGTCTTTGTCCCGAGGGACCGTGGTGCAGCTGTGTTGAGTGTCTTTCCCTACCTATTCGACACGCCATGTCAAAGTGGCGATCAGCGTCAGGGGACTCTGTTGTCTGCTGTTCATCTGAACCTCGGCATCAGCCCAGGGAGCTGGGAATGCGAATAGGTCAAATCATAGCATCGGGACTTAGCGCCACAATGGGCTGCGATGTCTTGGTTCCTGGGGCGGTGCATTGAAATTTCAGGGACCAACAACCACTAACGCTGACCTTCGGGAATGGCGTTTTGGGAGGTGGTATGCGGCGATTCGCATCTCAGAGAATGCAAGCCATGGATGCAATATGAGGTCCGGGCCGTTGGACCGCGGGGATGGCAACCAACTGCCTGGACGCATGTGCAGACGAGTGTATCAGAAGTAGTAGTCCCATGTGGTCCTTGGACGGCAAATTGATGGATGATTTGAGATAGGTGTGCATGCAGCATCAGCCCTGAAGTTACAGAGCAGCAGGTCGGCGCCACGGTCGAGGAGCGCGGTGCATCCAGGCATCAGGATCAAGTCAAATTGAACTGAAATGTCGAAGAGAGGAACGGTACGGAATACAAACCTGGAACATGTGCACAGTCAGGTAAGATGGTGGATTTCCCCCGCCGGTGGTTTGAAAGGATGAACTGACCGGCACGGGCAACCTGACTGGCTTGACTGGGCCGATCGGGGAAATTCTTGACCCACATTTCCACAGATGTCATTCCAAAAATGGAAACTGGGGCTTGCAGCAAGCCACGTGTGGCTGCAGATCC
The DNA here is from genome assembly GCF_041956435.1 of Mycothermus thermophilus. NCBI lineage: Eukaryota > Fungi > Ascomycota > Sordariomycetes > Sordariales > Chaetomiaceae > Mycothermus > Mycothermus thermophilus. Next base: position 669,519 of record NW_027191434.1, on the reverse strand, counting down.
ACTGAAACAACCGCTGACAGCTGATGCTCCTGTCAATCTGTCTTTCCTCTTCCGTCAACCGAGCCTCTTCCGTCAGCACACCACGACAATTTCTCCCATCTTACCTCTCAGACTTGAGTCTTGAAACATGAAACTTTGTCTATAATTCCCGGCTTATAACCCCCTATTTTCCAAGTCCCATCTTCAACTCAGTCCTTTGCCATGGCCTCGCATGGACTGCTTACCATCAACCTCCATTAACCCTCCTCCGTGTTTTACCATGATCGCCATTCAGCACACACCAGAAATGTCCGTTTGTCCGTAGATCCCAGCAGACCCAAACTTTCAGGTATCCCATCCATTAAAAGAACAAAACAAGGCACCCCAACCCGTCGCAGTTCGGGTCTTCCTTCCACATTCATGATTCAACCAAATCTCTTCCAGTCCATCAAGGTCGTCCGGATTCCCAGATCGGGCAGTTCTCCCCCGTTCTCTAGGCTCAGCTCCGATCCTTCAAGATCCGTTTATGCAATCGAGTTGTGGTTGTGTTGGGGGCCATGTTAATACCGGGCCACACATGCATTCCTGATAGACTCAGCCCTGCAAACCTCCCGACGTCATAGTTGGGGGCTTAATCCTTTTGCTCAATATTCGGCTAGTTCCGAGGCAGGGAAGGGATTGAGCCGCCATCTTGGGTCAGTCAGATCCATCGCTCCGCCGCTGTGGTAATCTGGGATTCAACCTCCGTGCCTCGCAGATGTGTGAGTGAGAATGCATGCACAGGAGAGACTAAATTCTGGAAGCATTGGCACAGTATGACCTCGATTCACGTGGCATGGTCAGACTCGGCCATGTCCGGTCCGATAGCTCTACTTAACAGAATTAGGGTTAAGCTTACGCACTAAGAAAGTCATGTGTGATACAATTTGCCCAGTGGTTGTGGCTCGGCCCATGTGTGGCACAGACACAGAATGAGAACTGTGCCGCACCCGTGGCTGGAGGGATAAAAACAGGTTGGACGATGTCCCTTGCAGTTGTGTATGACCACCTCAGGCAATGCTGGATATTGTGTGCACCTGGTGGAAGATGTGGGTTCAATGACTCTAACTTTGGCATGGCATCTGCCAGTTACCGACTGATCTAAGCAGAGGAGAGCAGGTGGCCTGGTAGTGAGTCACTCAGAACAAGTTAGCGACTCCATTTCGGATTCAATGAAATCACAAATTCTTGAACATATATGAATTCTGAGTATTACAACTATCCAAGAAAAACAATCCCATCAACTCCGCCCCTGACATCTATCACCATCTATCCACAGCTCCAGACAACAAATGAAATATCTTACTCAGATGCAACCAACTGACCCAACTAAACACCCTTCCAACACACCTGACCTTCCCCTCCACTATTACACCCGATTGTCAACCTCCTCCCTTTTTTCCTCCCTCTTCTCCTTCCCCTCCTTCTCTTCCCTCCCTTGCCCCCTCACCCTCTTCACCATCCCCCAGATATCAAACGGATCCACCACCGTCACCCAAAACTTCCTCTCATCCTCATACCCCTTCCCTTCCACCTCCGTCTCCCCGTCGTCCGCCAAACACACCTTGGAGCTCTTGGGCAAATACCTCCTGGGATGCCAGGCCGCCCACATCACCTGGTTCACCAACATGACGCTCGCCTCAAACACCATGAAATACCACTCCGCCCTCAACTCCCTGGGCAACCGCCGGGCTGCCTCGTCCGCCTCAACTGTACCCCACTTCGTCGGGTTGAATATCACCATAAAAATCTCCTCGCTCCCGGCGCCGGAAAGAGCCCAGTACTCTTCCACTCTGAAAATCGTCCGCGCCAGGATCAGCGCGGTGGAGATGTACAACACCCACAGCGGCGTGTTGAGTCTCTTATTCCCCCTCCACGTCCCACCGGCCTTCCACACCCTCCGCTGAAATACCCCGGCCAACACCACCAACGCGGCAAGCACGAACAGCTGCATCACCAGCGAGGCCTTGACCAAATCCCTTCCCACCGCGCGTTTATCCTCCGGCAGAGACATGTTGGCCGAGTATGCCACGCCCGTGCCGTTCAGCGCCTCGATTACCGAACTCAAAAACCCGAAAGTGGTCAGCACCCGGCCAGGGTGGATGGGGGTGAACTGGGGCGCGTAGGCGAGGATCCGGCCCAGGACGTGGTAGTTGCAGAGCTCGACGAGGGGGGGCGCGGCGTAGATGAGCACAGTGGAGACGATGAACTTGATCAGGTTGGTGTAGTCCCATGCCGAGAGGCAACGGGTGAGGAAGCCGGCGATGAAGAGGACGGTAGCGGTCGGGTGGAGGCCGGTGAGCTTCCAGGAGTGGTGATGGCTGCGGGGAGGTTGTTAGTATGGGCGTATTTGGATTCGGATTTTGGCTTTGTAATGGGATTGGGATTGGGATTGGTACTGGGGCAGGAGGATGGCTCGGAGAGAAGAGGAGAAACATACATGCACAGGTAGACATGCCAGGCCCCGGTGAGGGTGAAGGCGACAGTGAAAAAGATGGCGGCACCCTTGTTGGGGGCGTAGATGTGCCAGCTGCCCGGGACTAGAAGGATGTTAGCGGAAAGGGTTGAATAAGAGCGACAGGGAGCGGACAGACCGTAGTCACCGGACATCATGTTGATGTTGGTGATGTTGTGCAGCGAATATGTCCGAATTGGGTAAGTGGTTGGTGTAAGTCACAACCAGGAAGTTACGGCACCAAAAGACAAGGAGGATGCAGACAACGGACACAAACATCCCATCCCAAACAGCCAGGACTTATATACACCTCAGACCTTGCCAGCAAAGCATCGTATTTCGCATTCCCATCTCTATTTCCCTCATCAAAGCAACATCCTCTACGCCGTCATCGTCGTTGGGCAGGCTGCGAGGCTCTCCAGAAACCAGCCAATCGAATCACAAAGCGGAATACGACGGACCCACCCCAACGACGATCTCTTGGCTCGTTGCAACCCCAAGCCTGCCTCTTTTCTCAGCTCTCATGAACAGGGCAAGCTACGGAGTACTCCCCGACAATTCCCTTCCCACGTCCGCATAGACCCGATCTTCTTTGGGACCATCACAGCCCCGACCAACCTCAGGGCCGAGTTTCTACATCCAGCCTACCGAGGAAGAAACCTGGTAACCACCCAAGAAAAACAAAAACAAGCAACCAGAAAGGGATCATCAGACCAACACCCACCAGAGACCCAATGGCACCCCAACAACAACAAAAAGCAATCTCAGACCAACAAGTCCAAGCGGAATTTACCTCGTACTACCTCCAACGCGCCACGCAGGAGTTCGCAAACGACCTCGACAAGGTCCGCTCCGCCGACGACTTCAAGAACGACGCCCTCCACGTGCTGATCGGCGCGCTGCAGCAGGGGACCGCGCTGTTTTCGCCGGAGGAGCAGAGGAGGGTTGTTACCGCGGGGTTTGGGTCTAAGGATCAGGATGGCGACGAGGGTGAGAGTGAGGGAGATGGGAAGGGGAAGAAGGGGAAGGGGAAAGGGAGGTAAGATGCTTGGTTGAGGAGGACTGTAGGTAGTATGGGTTGATTGGGTGGATGAAGGGGGATGTGCATGGTGAAAGTGGGATGGAGTGTCGGCGGGTTTTCAGCAGGTATTATACGGATTGGGTGCGGCCGTTTATGTGGAGGGGAGATGGGAATGGGAAGCTGGTAGGTTTGGGAGGGTTGGTTGGTTGGTCGAAGCCTCTCCCAGGCCCATGACAAGACCCCTAACTACCTTATCCTCTACATGACGTTGGGAAGTTCTCGGAATGAACGGGACGGGATGCTGCTATTATTGCTGGGGAAGGGAGGTAGGTTGGGTCGGGGAGAAGGATGACCCGACTCTTCCACCTACACAGCGGTGTTCTCACTGCTATTACGGCACATTCAGCTCCCTCCCACGACCAGCTTAAGCCCGGGCTGAAATGGGCACAGCAGCAGAAATCACTCTGCATGAAGGTTATGTTTTCTCTCTGCATCCCTACACACACACCAACCCCCCGCCCTCATCAACAGCGCGATATGCAGCTGTTACCATGTGCATGGGGCTCGACGGCTGGGTTAGCCGCCGGCCTCAAACCACAAGGGCTTACGCCGCCTGAAACCAACATTGTCCTGCCAAACGTATCAATTAAGCTTGTCTGGTTGTTATGCTATCCACACCACAGTAACAGCAGGGCGGGGGATGACCTGGAGAGAGAGGAGAAGAGGAGGGAGAGGGGGGTCGATTCGGCTTGTTGGTTGTGTCCATTGCCGATGATTCAAGGGAGGGGAGAGGGAGAAATGGAGATTAAAATAGACCGACCGAGCTCGCTATACCCCCAAATGCCACTCCGTGCAATGACACGCAAGAGTGACTGAACCTTGCTTGCGCTCTCCTGCTCATCAGCTTCCCCAAAGAAAGACGTCATACACAAGTCAGCGTTGAACCGAAATGCTGTGCTGCCACCAGTGCCTGAGGTACTGATGTTGACTTTGAATGAACACAAAAGAAGCTTAAAAAGGAGCCCGGACGAGCCGTCATTTCCAATGTGCAACGGAACGAAAACCAGGTACTCCGTAGGCCTAGACCAACCTGTGCTCACAAGCAGCTGGTTGATGCCGCATGACTCAGCTCAGCCGCACCCCAAATCGCTCTTTGATAAGCTGCTCCCCGCCGACTCTTGCCAAAACCCCACATCACGTGGGACACAATCCTCGACAACTTGGCCGAGTGGTTAAGGCGACAGACTTGAATTCTATGTTCATGCAATCTGTTGGGTTCGCCCTCACAAGTTCGAATCTTGTAGTTGTCGACTCTTTTTTTCGCTCTGTTATTTTCCCACTGCCTCACCCTTTGCATCTACAAGGCCAAGAATTGGTTCATTTGTTATTTCTTTTGGGTTCCAATCCGCCCGTCGATGTCACTCGATTCCGGCCTTGGCTCTAACGCTCCAGACAGGGAACCAGCGCCATGATGGTCCAAGCCACAACATGCAAGAGAGATTTCAACTCCCAAGACACAGCCACACAGTGTATTGGACCCATATCAGGCATTCCATAGAAAGCACCTTCGCAGATTAAGACACCTGGGCTCGGACGGCCACAGAAATGATTAGCTATGTCGCAACATAATGGTATCATACTACTCTGGAGACAAGCATCCGTCAGCACGCAGAAAGGAACCCACGCCTTGGACCTCCCAGCGTACTTCCAAGACAGTCAACAAAGATCGAAGAAAACAATGAACAAAGCCATTAACGCTGAGCCCCGACGCCTGATCTCCGATGCTGAACATCAGGGTCCAACCAACCAAACACAAACTCATACACTCATCCCGGTATCTCAACCCTCCCCTTCCCCTCATCCCAGCAACCACCACTCTCCCCTCAACCCCCCTTTCCACAACCCAACTCCCTCCAATCTTCTCCCCCTCTAATCATCCGGATAATACTCCCTAATATTCGACACAAACGTACACGTCACCGGGTCGAACCTCTTAAAAAACCTCCCCGCCAAAAACAGCAATTCCGGACTAATCATCCTTGGATCCTTGACAATCACCACATTCTCCTGGCTCACCCTCATCCGCGCAATCGTCGCCTTGCGCGGGTGTATGCACGTGTAATACGTCCTGGACGGGCCCAGATTCGCCTCATGCACCGACTCTGTCGGGTCGTACGCATCCCCTTCCTCCTCCGCCTCGGCCGCATCCAAATGATACGGCTCCGGCAACAGCGACTGCCCCGTCACCGCCCACCCGTTGATCACCCCGACGTAGCGGTACCGGCGGTGCTGGAAGACCTGGCCGATCTTGTAGTGCACTCTGGACGACACGGCGGGCGTGCGGCGGGTAATGTCGGGCACGTGGTCGACCTTGCGGCAGAGGTCGAGGATCTGGTAGATGTTGGCCCAAGACCCCGGTTCCGGGCGGTGTGCGATGGGGTTATCGGCCGTGGCGTTGACGAAGCGCTCGTACAGCGGGAGCAGGTATTTCTCGACGAGCCAGAGGTCTTCGGCCCAGGTGACGGCGAACTTTTGCAGGAACGTGGCCAGGATGGTGCCCCAGTGCGCGTGCGTGGCTTGGGTCACGAGCAGCTCGGCCCACATGGACGCGTAGACGGCCGCGTCCAGGTCGATCCCCGGAAACCGCCCGCGCAGGCGTTTCATCTCGCGCGCTTGGTGGTCGCTGCTCGCGAGGTTGTGCACCGTGTCGAAGGTGGCGCGGATGTTCTGGCCGGTGCGGTTGACGATGACGGGCACGGGCGACGGCTGGAGAAAGGCGTCGGCGAGCTGGGTCCAGCCGTAGTCGGCCAGGCGCCGACGGAGGTCACCCAGGGGGACCTCGCCGTCGTGGCTGTAGGGATCTAAATACATGCGCGTTTTTTCGGGATTGGTGTCGCGGGTGTAGTTGCCGTCAAGATCCTGACCGGCAGGGGCGTAGACGGCGGCATGGACGTGGTTCGGGAAGGCGAGGCAGAAGGCTTTGAGGCCCAGGCGTTGGGCGACGCAGGTGAAGATGGCGCTGGAGATGATGGGGAGGGAGGGGTGGTCCGGGTCGGAGAGGGCGTGGCCGATGAAGCAGTTGCGCAGGTTGCGGTAGTTTTCTTGGGGATTGTCCATGCCGGTGAGGTTGTGGGCGCGCAGCCAGCGGGCTAGAGCGAGCGCTTTTTGCCTGGTGGAGAGAAAGTAAAAATTGGGGTGTTCGAGTCGGAACTGGTCGGCGATGTCGTCCAGCGTCCGGACCACGTAGTCGACATCCTGCTCCTGGTCGTGCAGGACAAACAGGTCATAGGCAGCGAGCGCCCTGTCAAGACCGTCGGAGCTCAGGCCGCGACCCTGATAGCTGGCCCATATGTCGATGGCGGCTGCCCGGTGGATGCAGTCGAGGGCGGTGGTGGCGTAGTATCTGGAAGGTATCAGAATTGTGAGAGCAACCTTCGTCAGAGAGACATGTTCTCACCTCCTGGCCAAGACGTCCTCGGCCGAGTCGGGGCAGTGGATTTGGGCGAGCAGGAAATCCTTGACATCATATCCCATGACGCAGATGTCTCTGAGCCGGGAGAGCTGGTGGGCCGATGATGAGAGGATGCTATTCAGGAGACGGGCGGCTTTGAGGTTCTTTTTCTTCCGGAGAATCCATAGGCCCTTCCAGTCGACGGACGATGCCCTAGACATGACCTTTTCGCTGAGGTTGTGCTCCTCATTCCAGTAGCGGAAATGAAGACAGTGGAACCTCCATAGCAGCGGTTCGTTGGAAAGGTGGCGATATCGGCGCGACACGAGCTGGAATGAGAGGAGGGTGGTCTCGGGAGAGAGATGGAGCAGGATATGACGGACGAGCTCGTCCGGGATGTCATTTAGTGACAAGCGCATGGTGTATCGACGTGGTTCGCTGTGTCGACGTGAGCAGGTATATGGTGTGAGTGAGTGGAGTCGGTTGGTGAGATTTATATCTCACTCAGTTGAGGCTCGAGGAAACTGGACAAAGATTTTGCTGCGTGAAAATGTCGAGGGCGCAAAACACACAGTTCACATATGGCGGAGTGATGTCAGAGGCCAAGCGACAGAGTGGGTTGACGCATGGTTGAGCGCAGAGTGTAGAGTGCAGATTGCAGAGTACACACAGAGTGCAGATGGTGGTTGATCTTGAAATTAGCTTCCGTCGCATGCCGTCACATTTTCTTGATGGCGTTCCGAAGTCGCGTCAAGCTCACTTTTCGCGTCACACAATACCGTCACGGACCGTTTGGTGGCTGGGAGTTCACCGGTGTCACCGCCGTCACCGCCGTCACAAAGAGGGGCTGGCAGTTGATGTCGGCCCCAACAAAAATCGAGAAAATGTCCTGTCGGTTGGTTGGCCGTTGGCCCCCCTTGATGACATTACGGTAACGTACGGTATTTTCGTTACATGGCGTCACATGCGGCGATCTTTTTGAGGAATTCATCGCGCATGTGGCCCGAGCTTCCTTATCCTTGTCAAACGACAAGGATCCCCTCATTGACCGCGGGGTAATTTTGGGTTGGAGGTGTTTCAATTTCAATGGACGGCCTCTGCCTCTCCGCCACACAACCCCGAACCGTCTGAACCGTCCGACTGTCAGTGACTCAGACCCTGTGAAAGGCGCGTTTCAGGGGGCCAGATAAAAGAAAAAAAAAGTTGGGTGGCAGAACCTCAGGTCTTTGTTCCAACATCTTCAACCTCAAACCTGACCTTGACGCCCTCACTACCCTCACTCTCCTTGACACCCTCGACACCTCGACTTGCAACCCGATTCTCCCAATCCGTATCATCAGTCCACCGCCATCATGGATCAAGTCACCGACGCCCTGAAAAAGACCGCCATCTCGGGCCCCGGCGCCGAAAAGAAGTCCAAGAAGGAGAAAAAGGGTGCCGCAGCCGCCGCCGCCCCCGATGCTGCCACCGGTCCCCTCGAGCTCGACCCTCCTCCCAAGTTCCTCCAGGAGCGCATTGAAATGTTCGAGCGCCTCTACAAGGAACAGCAGGAGGAGCTGGCCAAGAAGCCCCGCGAGGAAATCCAAATCACCCTGCCCGACGGCACCGTGAAGACGGGCAAGTCGTACGAGACCACTCCCGCCGAAATCGCAAAGAGCATCTCCAACAGCCTGTACAAGCGCACCGTGGTGGCGAGGGTTGACGGAGAGACCCTGTGGGATCTCGAGCGCCCTCTTGAGAAGAGCTGCAAGCTCGAGCTGCTGGACTTCAACGATGAGCAGGGCAAATTCGTCTTCTGTAAGACAGACCGGGGGAAGAATTGGGAACGGGATCCAGGCTAACTGCTATTTCTAGGGCACTCGAGCGCCCACGTCCTCGGCGAGGCCTGCGAAAGGAGGTTTGGTTGTTCGCTGTGCATCGGTCCCCGTACGTTCTACCATACCACACATTGCTCGACTCGACCACCGGCTAACCCGTCTTGCAGCGGTGGACAATGGCTTCTACTACGAAATGGCGCTGCCGGGCGGTGCCGCCGTGCAACACTCCGACTGGGCGCCTCTTGAGGCTATCGTCTCCAAGATCGTCAAGGAGAAGCAGCAGTTCCAGCGGCTGGTATGCAACGCGCACTGGTTACCGCGTTAGTCTAGGACCTCGCTCACACCTCGACAGGAAATGACCAAGGAAGACCTCCTCAAGATGTTCGCCTACAACCCCTACAAGGTGCACATCATCAAGGACAAGATCCCGGATGGAACCAAGACCACCGTCTACCGCAACGGTCCCTTGATGTACGGCCCCTAGCCATCTTTTTCCGCTCTATGCCTTTGCTGACAATGTTGCAGTGATCTCTGCCGCGGTCCCCGTATGTTACCTGTCATGTCGGGGTAACTCCCGTTGTAGCTAACTACTCTCCAGATGTCCCGGATACCAGCAGGATCGAGGCGTTCGCCATCATGAAGAACTCCTCGTCATAGTGCGTACCCCTGACCGTCCGACATACCCTTCGCAGAACTAACCGTCTCAGCTTCCTCGGCGACGCCAACAACGACTCGCTGCAGCGCATCTACGGCGTCTCGTTCCCCGACAAGAAGCTCATGGCCGCCCACAAGAAGTTCCTCGAGGAGGCTGCCAAGCGCGATCACCGTCTTATCGGCCGCCAGCAGGAACTCTTCTACTTCGACGAGACTTCCCCCGGCTCCGCCATGTGGCTGCCCCACGGCATGCGCATCCACAACGCCATCACCGACTACCTCAAGGAGCAGTACTGGAACCGTGGTTATGACGAGGTCATGACCCCCAACATGTTCAACACCTCCCTCTGGGAGCAGTCGGGCCACTTGGCTCACTACAAGGAGGACATGTTCCTGCTGGATGTGGATAAGGAGCAGTTCGGTCTCAAGCCGATGAACTGCCCTGCGCATGCTTTGATGTTCCGTCACAGGGTAAGAAACTGAGACGCCATGGTATCAACGCCACAGATGCTAACCGTACGCAGGAACGCAGTCACAAGGAGTTGCCCCTCCGTCTTGCCGACTTTGGCGTCCTCCACCGGAACGAGGCCAGCGGTGCTCTCAGCGGTCTGACAAGAGTGCGGCGCTTCCAGCAGGATGATGCCCATATCTGTATGTTTTGCTTTCCCTTTTCGAGGTTGCCATCTCGCTGACCATGCCAGTTTGCCGTGAGGATCAAATCAAGGACGAAGTGGCCGATCTCTTCGACTTCATGAGCTCCTTCTATGGCCTGCTCGGGCTCACCTTCAAGCTCAGGCTGTCCACCCGCCCTGACAAGTTCATGGGTGAGATCGCCACCTGGGACCGGGCCGAGGCTCGTCTCAAGGAGGCCCTGGATGAGTTCGCTGCTAAGAATCCTGGCGTCACCTGGGACCTTAACCCCGGCGATGGTGCCTTTTACGGTCCCAAGATCGATATCGCGGTCATGGATTGCCTCAACGTGCGTTCGCCCTTTTCTTGTTTGGTATCTGGAACTGGCCCCACTAACACTCTCCCCAGCGTCAATGGCAATGCGCCACCATCCAACTCGACTTCCAACAACCCATCAACTTCTCCCTCGAGTACCAGACCGCCGAGGGCGCGCAGGGCGCTCAGAAGGACAAGGCCGACGCCGCGAAGCAGGATGGCCCCGCCGCCGCCCCCGCCGACCCCGCTCCTGCCCCGGCCGCTGACGCCGAGGACAAGAAGGACGGCAAGGAGAAGAAGCCCAAGCTGCTCTTCCCCAAGAAGCCGCTGTCGCCCGGCTGCGCCCGGCCCGTCATGATCCATCGCGCCATGGCCGGCTCGATCGAGCGCTTCACGGCGATCTTGTGCGAGCACTTTGCCGGCAAGTGGCCCTTCTGGCTGTCGCCGAGGCAGGTGATGGTGATTCCGGTCGGTATGGGCTTCTTGGGGTATGCCAAGGAGGTTGCGGCGCTGTTGAAGAAGGAGAGGTTCTATGCGGGTATGTGTTTTTTTCCCCTTTTCCCTAGGCATGGTGGGATGGTTTGTGTACTAACGTGGCGATACCCGCAGATGTCGACAGCACCGGCAACACCTTGCAAAAGAAGATTCGGAATGCTCAGCTGGCGCAATGTGAGTCACCTCCCCTCCTCGGAGTTTTGTTCGGGCTCATGATTTACTGACCACCTAACGTGATAAAGACAACTTCATCTTTGTCGTCGGCGACGAGGAGATGCGCAAGCGCACCGTCAACATCCGCTACCGCGACGACACGTCGACCCAGGCCCGCGATGTGCCCTTCGACCTCGACGAGGCGGTGCAGAAGCTCAAGCAGCTCAAGCAGGACCGCGGCATGTATAACCCGTTCCCGCACAAGAAGGAGACGGGCGCCGACGGCGCGAAGGAAGTGGCCGCGGAGGCGGCGAAGAAGGCGGCGGAGAAGAAGTAGGAGTGAGTAGAGAGGGAGAAGGCGCGTGAGCGCTGGTTGTAAGGAGGATAGAGGAGGAGGGGTGGAGATGCGAGTGGATGGCGGGGGATGGAGATATCCAATGATTATCATCTGATTGTGGTGAGGATACCTGCCTAGGTGTAGTAGATTAGAGTAGATGTAGTAGAGGTGATTTTTGAGACCAAATTCTTTGTTATTCAGCTTCTTCTCGAGTTGGTACATATGGAGATGGTGTTCCTGTCACAATACACAAGACACACTGCGCCCCGACACCCACATTTCTTCTATTAAACTACCTCACCTCAAAAACCTCCGCCCTAGCTCTAGGTAAACCACCTACCTACCTTCCAAAAATCTCTTGGCTCCTTCTTTCTCATCCGTCTTCTTTCACCTCGCTCATCAAAAAAGCCAACCGCAACGCAGCCGAGTCAAACCAACCCAACCGAAACCAAATCAAGCCAGGCCAAGCCAGGTCTATCATCACCCATCCTCCTTCCCTTCTTTAATGCCACAAAACGAAACAAGAACAAAAAATGCAAGAAAAATAAACACAAAACATTGGATTTGACAAACAAAACACAACCTGCCCAACCCTTCCTTCCTCCTACCATCCCCACCACCTCACGGCTTGGGGATATGAATCGTCTTACTCGTCATCAAACACCCATGCAGCACAAACACCAGCGCCACGGGATGAAATTCCAGCACGGTCCCTTCCAACCAGACGCCGAGCGGGAGGTGCTCCAGGATCCTGCCCTGCGAGATCCACGCGGCCATGAGCGCGTCGAGCGCCAGCGTCGTAGGGATGGGCGTGCCCTCGAAATACGCCGCCTTGCCCGTCGCGTCCTTGGGGATGGCGCCGGCTTGGGCCGTCACGTTGAACCGCGCGAGGCGGGTGAGGCCGCAGAGCACGAAGAAGGCGAGGAGCAGGTGGTCGAGGGGGGTGCGCATGCCGATGGCGAAGGCGAGGGAGGCGGGGGCGAGGCCGAAGGTTATCTTTTTTTGTGTGCGTGTGTCTGTCAGTATTTGCTCTGGAGGGGTGGGGTTTATGTCGGGGAGGGGGAGGGAGGGGGCGGGGCTTACCAAGTCGGCGAGAGAATCCAGTTCCTGGCCCATCAAACTGCTCTTCTTCCTCCACCGCGCGACCTTGCCATCGAGAAAGTCAAAGAAGAGCCCGAAGGGGAGGAACGCGAGGCCCGTCCAGAGGGGAGCGTGGTCGGAGGGATCGCCGAGGCAGTAGCGCAGGGCTGAGAAGACGGAGAGAATCCCGCACATGCCTATATCGTAAAATCATGGTATGTCAGCATGCTGGTTGCTAAAGGGTGGGAGAGCCAAGAACTATATAGGTATGTAGGCACATATGGCCAGACTATGGGGCGGGAAGAAAGGAGGGACAAACCGTTCAACTCGGTGATCAAATCGGCCAGATGCAGCGCGCGGATGAGCGAGAAGTGGCCCGCGTTGGGGGAGAAGAGGATTTTTTGCTTGTCTAGGGCGGCGTTGGGGATGTCGTTGGCTTGTGGTGAAGGAGTGCCGTCGGTGTACTTGGAGGCGGCGCCGTTGGCCGCGGCGCTGGTGCGTCTGGACATGTCTTCTGAGGAGGAGCGAAAAGGCGCGGGACAACGCTTTGCGCTGGTTTGTTTTGCTGAGGACAAACAATTTGTTGAGCAGCGAGGGGTAAAGAGGTTGTGTATTGTGGTGTCCTGGCTGTGATTTTAAACGAGCGAGCGAGAGAGCGAGATAGGTTGGATTTTGGCTGGCCGGGTGACGGAGGAGTCGACGAGGTTGGTGGGTGCAACTGGACTGGCAGCAGACGTGGTGGTGCTACGCTGGTTCAAGCAAGGGCTAGATAAGCTTATTTGTTGGCCCGGACGGGGGGTGGACGGAGGGCTGACGGGGAAACGGAAGTTATGTACCTTATGTAGGTACTAGGTGAACGAGTAGTAGAGTTGGATGGATTTTGGACTTGAATCGACTTTTCCCTTCGACTTTCCTTTCCCTGTTTCCACCCACTTGCGGCGGAGGAGTGAGAAGTGGGTCCCAACGTCAGGCATGCAGTCTTGGCTTTGGCTTTGGGCCTTGGCTTTTGTGGCTGTCACTTGACTGAGGGATCCAGACCGCCTGACCGTTTTCGGAAAGGTTCAGAGCCAAAAAAGGGATTACGTCATGGACAACAACCTCACCACCCACTCAGACGAGAACGCGATGTGTAAGGTCGGTACATACACTTACAAAATCATCGTTGACAGGAATAACTTCAGATAGGTCAGTGACAAAGACTGAAATCCACACATCACCCTTCCTTGGCCATGACCCCCCAGCATCTTTGTTCGAGGATAGAGAATGAGGTGTTTGGAGTGGTTACTCATTTGTGAGGCTGCACATGGAGTCATTGCGGAGTGAGAGTGAGCACGAACAACGATAGGTTTACGGGAAGGAGGGCGATGAGTAGCACATATGTTCCATCCATATATGCTTGTTGACAGTTGTGATCGATCTATCTTATGTCCGGGTATATTGCACCTCTCCCTTCGTCTCTCTCTCTTTACCAGGCAAGGATACCAAAACAAACTCAACTCCAACCACCTTCCCATGCCATCCATCCACCCATCCACCACCAAACACTCTTATCAGTAACTCAACTCGCCCCCTCACCGCTCACCTCCTCCCACAACCCCCTCAACACGCCATGCCCCGCCAGCTTCTTCACCCACTCATGTATCGCGGCGGTATAATCCCTGGTCCTGCCCAGACCACGGCCGCCGCTGCCGCCTCCATCAGCACCATTCACAGCTTTACCGTCAACCTTCTCCTCCTCCTCCTCCTCCTCCTCGTCATCAACATGCCACTGCTGCCCACCACCCAACCCGCCTCCGCCTCCGGCAATCCGCGTCGCCTGCTCCCGCTCATACTCCTCCCGTAACCGCCGCTGCTGCTGTCCGAGCTCCAACCACTCCTTTTGCGCCTGGGCGAGTTCCTCGGGCGACATCTTGTTGGCGACGTCGGAGGGGGTGAGGTGGTACTGCCGCAACCTCGGATCTGTCGGGGCGGTGATGGGTTGTTCGTCGTCCTCCTCCTCTTCCTGCTCGCCGTTTACAGATGATGACTGGTGGTGGTCATGGTCAAGTTTCCGCCTCTTGACCTTGGGCGGCTGCCAATCCGGCACGGCGGTCTTGACGCTTTCCTCGAGCCTTCTCATACGCCTGATATTCTCCGCCAACCGATCTCTCATGCGCGCCAATTGGTCGCCGCACAGCGCGAGGAGGCTGAACGACAGACACTCCGTCGAGTACCGCATCATCCTCTCCTGGAGAATCGGGGACATGACGGAGGTCCAGGGTTGGCCTTCCTCGTACGTGCCTAAAGAAAGAGAGGGTCAGCAACAGTTGACGGGGTAGGGGTTCGGTGCATGAATGGAGAGAGGGTCAACACACCGATGCAAACGGGCTTCTTTGCAAGCCCGTCCAGCTGCCACACCCGCCGACCGACCGGAACAAAGGCGATAAAGTGGTATGCCGTGCCGCCACTAGCTTGTCTCGAGGTGTCCCGCTTGGCCTTTTTGCGCCGGTTGGTCGAGGATGCGGCGGCGTGCTTTTGGTAGTCATCGGCTTCGTTGCTGAGGGCGAGTGCGGCGTTGAGGAGGTCGAGTCGGCTGGTGGCCAGACTGTCAGCAAGAAGAGATATTGGACCCTTTTGGGGGAGTAGGGACGGAGGGGAAGCCCTACCGAGCAAACGAATTGTGCGCCACGCGGATCCAGTCGCTGTTATTGATCATGTTTCCGCGTAGCGGCGGCGACAGGTCTTGGGACTCTTTCTTGAACTTTTCGAGGCGCTCGCCCAGGTGGAGGCCCTTGGCGTTCATGATGATGTTGAGTAGGGCGATGGTGGCGCATGCATTTTGCGTGGTCTGGTTGGCAAACCACACGTCCCGGTCGTCCTCTCCTGTTTCCTCGTTATCCTCGGCGAAATACTCGTAGAGGAACACCAGACCATAAACGGGATCGCTGACGGCTTGGTTAGTTTGGGACAAACGGGGGAGAGTCTCCATGGGCAGGCACGTACGGAAGAGCAGCCAGCGACTCCTCATCGACAGAGAGCACCTCTTCTATCAGTGCCCCCTTGATGCCAAGTCGACGGAGGATGGTAGTGAAAAAGGCCTGTTCGGCCGTCAGCAGGGGAATAAAGACGTGAAATCAGAAAGGGATCAAACATACCGGATCCGACTCGACCTCGATCCAGCTCGGCCATTCGGCTGGCTCGTTCTCCTTCCAGGGGCCCAACGACGCCTCGAGGAGGTTGCCGGGAATCTCGAAACGCTCCTCCGGCTCGGCCTTCCGCTTGCGCGTTTGCCGGCGAGCCGTGGGTGAGGGCGGCGGCGCCATGGTCGACGGGTCCTCTGCAGATTGGCAAAACGGACTTTGGATGTTCTTGGTGGGTGAAATCTTGGATGCGGAAAGCGGGCTCTTTGCCGGCTGAGGCTCTGGTGGAGCGTCGTTCTTTCGAGGACTGGTGCGGATTCTCCCTGAACGGCGGTAAGGGAGAGAAGGGACATCCAGATTTGTCGTTGTTGTCTGTGGAATTTCTGGATTCTGAGGTGAATCTGAAGTTTTTGGTTTTTCTGGAGTGTGTGGGGTTTGTGGAGGAGGTTGTTCTGGAGTCATTGTGGTAGTTGAACAATAGGGGTTATAGGACTCTCAATAGACAATAGGAACAATGGGGGTGATTGTGCAGCCCCTGATTTTGGGGTGCGTTGATGAAGGCGGTGGTGTTTCGAGTCTTTCTTGGTGCCTCCCCAACGAGATTGTGCAGCACGTTTGATGATGAGCTTTGATCAAGTTGGAACTGCAAATTCTGTCAGTTTCCGTCAAAAATGTCAAACGCTATAAAAGAGTTTGAGCGTTCAGAATAAGGCTCAGATGACGATAACATAGACTTGGTCCGAGGAAGTCATCATGTATGCCGAGCAGAGGCCGCTTGGATCCCATTGGCGCTCGGCCAGACTGAAAAGAAAAGTACCTGACACGATGTGTCTCTTTGGGCCGGTATTTAAGAAAGAGAATCAATAACCCAATATACGCAAACCTGGAGTTGAGAGGCAAAGTTTGCCATCGCTCTTAGACAGTGTTGATGTTGTCCAGCTGAGCACATCATACCTGCAGCCCCCCAACGAGATGGAGACACCTCATCCACTGTGTTCCACATGTTTTACAATAGGAGCATGGGATGGGAATCGAGGTCCTTTATCCGTCATACGAGACATTTGTGGGAGGGAATAGACCATCTAGGTCTTGGATGAGGCAGTGGATAATAAGCAAAAGATTGAGAGCAACCGTCTTCAGATGCAGCTTGTTACAGCAACAAGAACAAGCAAGAACTGAATGAGAGCAATCATACCTCAATTCTTTCAAGACAAATAGTTGCGTTTAGGCCCATTTGACCATAAACCAAGGTGTTTGCATGAAATCGGAATATCAGCAAGACATTCGAGAAATTTGAGTTGAGAATCTCATCCAGATGCGGTGTTAGAGGAATGGTGGATGGATGTCATTGACCTCCCCAAGCTCCAAGCAGAAGCTCGGTCTGGAGCTCCAACAAGGCTGGCTTGGCAGCCTGAGGTCGGGACACTCCTGGTCGATGTGGAGCTTCCAGACCCCTATCAACCAATCAAAGAGACACCAGCCTAACGGCAGCGGGACCCACCTGGACGGACGGCAGCAACAAACCACAGCGCGGAAGAAGCAGAAGCGCGTCTGGGTCTTTTTTGGCGTGTGCATCACTCCGGAATTTTGGGCCAGAAATGCGAGACGTGGACGCTGCATACTCGCCCGCAGCACCACTCTCACGGTATTGAAGACATCGTCATCTTGCTGCTCGGCTGCTTCTTTTCCCTCCAAACACCACCAGCCGATCCAGGTTGAACCCCGACCTAACGAAAACCCGAGGCCAAGGTCCAACCTCAGGTCAACATCGGGCCGCCCAGCAACCACCACCTCAGACAGACTGACAACAGACAACGGACGACACGCAACATCGCGACTGACACATTCATCGCTCCCTCCATTGACCGCGCCATCGACGCGACCGGCGCCGAGTTCGAGCCCGACTCGACTTTCTCTCCCTCTTCCTCCGTCCATCCCCTCGAATCCTCCCAACTCGGCATGCCATGAGCGGCGTACCCCCCATCGGCGCCTTTCCACAGACGCCCGTCACCCTAAGGCGAGGCCCGGCCGCCAGGGCTCCTCCGACCACCCCTCCTCCTCAAAAGAAGACATCTTCAAAACCCCTACCCGTCGCCCCCCAGCAGAGGCCATCATCAGCAAACTCGTCGCCCGTCATCCCATTAAACATCCTCGATGCCCCGACCCAGCGACTCTACGCCCTGGGCGTCTACACCGCCCTCTTCGCCTGGAAGTTCTACGACTGGGCTCAGCTAGTCGAAGAAGAGACTGAGTCGTTTTGGATGTTTCTGAAATGGCTCGCCATCGACTTTGTCTTCCTATTCGGCCTGCCCGAGCTGAGGATACCGTGGCTCGAGCTGTCGCAGCTCTTCGTCGTCGTAGCCTTCTTCTTCCATGCCATTTTCGATTGGATGCTCATGTTCAACATTGGGGTATGTCTCGCGTGTGGGATGGTTTGCCGCGTTGGAGTCGCTGACACTCTCTCAGTTTCCCTGGCAAACATGGATCTTGGGTTTCTTCAAAGTGTTTTACGATCGCGAGGTCGCCATCTCGGAGCACAATGTCAAGATTTCCAGCATCATCCACAACTCGTCGCTCATTATGGGCAAGCAGATCATTAATATCCTCCCCGAGGGGTAAGTTTCGTGACTCCTGGCCTGTCTCGTGCTCTACTGACTCCCCCTCAGTTCTGCCGTGCTCAACCCCGAACACCACTCGTTCTGCCTTGGAGACGACCGTAAGACGGCTTCGATCCCCATCTTCTTTAACGCTACCATCCCCGTCGAAGTCGAGCTCATCCGGACCGATCTGGAGACGAACCAAAGCGAGTCCATCAAATTCTCGAGGGTCCAACTTCGCGATATCGAGCGCAAGGCCAAGCGGGAGCGTCAGGAGGGAGAACAGCCCGCCGTGCAGTACGAATACCAGGTTAAGAAGCCCGGTATCTATCAACTCGGCCGTGTCCTCGATGAGTACAAGCTCGAAGTCAACCGCAAATCACCTCCGACTTTTGTGGTGCCTTGCCCCAAGGCCTGGGTTGCTCCGGTCGCTCAACCCGGTCGCTGTCTGAACGATCTCTCGGATTTGGCTCTCCAAGTCGAGGGCACTCCCCCGCTCAAAATCAAGTACAGCCGCACCGTCAATGGCAAGGACCGCAGCTTTCACTTCCAGAGCCTCCAGCCCGAGGGTTTCACTTCACCGCTCACCGGCCTGCGTTCCACCAGTCTCCTCAGTCTCGGCGATGACGATTTCTCGTGGGCCCGCACGCGCCGCGTCCCCGTGGGGCTCAACGAATCCATGCACACCAGCGGAGAATGGCAGTACTCGATCGATGAGGTGGAGGATGCGTTCGGGAACGTTGTCAAGTACGACTTGGGCGCCGACGATGTTGATGCTAAGCCCAAGCCCAAGCATCTCGTCCAAAGCTTCGTCGTCAAGGAGCGGCCTCTGGTGCGCCTCGAAGGTTGCGATTTGCGGAGGCCTCTCAAGGTCGCCAAGGGCGAGTCCAAGGAACTGCCGGTGCGCTTCCAGATCGCGGGTTCCGGCCCGGAAGGCACCGCCCACACCCTGAACTGGCTCTTCTCTCCCATCGACACCCTCACCGAGAGCGGCGACCACGGCGATGTGATTTCGACCGGCACGTACAACGCTCGCAATGCCCGCGACCGGCCCATGATCTCGGCGCCCGGCCTGTACACGCTTAAGTCGGTGTCGGCCGGCTCGTGCGAGGGTGAGGTCCAGGAGCCCTCATCTTGCCTGCTGCTGAACCCGCTCGAGCCCAAGGTCACGCTGCGTGCCGAGGAGATTCCGGACACGTGCGCCGGTAACTCGATCGGTCTCCGCGTGGACATGGACCTCATTGGCACCCCGCCGTTCGTCGTCCGGTACGATGTGATTTCCAACGGCCAGAAGAGGTCCGAGCGCGTCACCATCCCGGGCCTGCGGTACCAGATGGATCTGATCCCGCGCACTGCCGGACACCACAAGTACGTCTTCACTCACATTGGCGATGACATCTACACCAAGGGTCAGAAGCTGGTCGGTCCCGAGTACGTCCTGGAGCAGGACGTCAAGCCCGCCGCCTCGGCTCTTATCCAGCACAGCACAGGCAAGATGGGCTCGTGCCTGGGCGACGAGGTGGCTGCGGACATTCTGCTCCTCGGTGATCCGCCGTTCACTCTCGAGTGGGAAATCATCCACGACGGCAAACGCAAGCAGCACAAGGCCACCAACATCCAGGAGAACTCGTTCCAGATCCGCACGAGCCCGCTTACCCAGGGCGGCGAGTACACGTTGGGTTTGACGAGCGTTCAGGACAAACGCGGCTGCAGGAACTTCTTGCAGGACGAGCTCAAGATCTCGGTCCGGCGCCAGAGTCCGCGCGCGGCCTTTGGCCAGGTCGAGGGCAAGCGCAAGATGTTGGCCGTCGAGGATTCCCCCGTCAAGCTTCCGGTGCGCCTTACTGGGGAAGGGCCGTGGAAGGTCTTCTACACCAACTCAGAGGTGCTTGTGGGCGATAAGCCCAAGGTGATGGAGGCGGTGGTCAAGCATGATAATGGGTATCTCACGGTCAAGGGGCGGGGTGTCTACACCATCACGGATGTTTGGGACAACCAGTGCCATGGTGTCGTGGATTCTAAGGCGGCCACCTTTGAGGTGGATTGGTTTGGCCGCCCGCAGATGTCGGTCGTCCTGACGCCGGGCGTGACCGAGGCTGAGGGCGGTGGCTATCAGGTGGAGGATGTTTGCGAGGGTGATGTTTCGGGCTTTGAGCTCGCCCTGCAAGGTAAGATTGCGTCTAGCTTCGTTCCTCTTCATGTTGCTGACCCAAAGTAGGCACTCCGCCATACACGGTGGAATACGAAGTCCGCCATCGTCCTCTCCAGGGCTCGCCGTCGCTCAGCAAGAAGAAGTTCGAGGCGGCTCTCGGCAAAGAGTCCATCCAGGCCGACACGTCCAAGGCTGGCGTGTACACTTACAAGTTCACCTCCCTCGAGGATAACCTCTACAGCAGTGACCGGAGCTTCAAGCCGCTACAAGTGAAGCAGACCGTCAACCGGCGTCCGTCCGCGTCGTTCGCCAGGCCCGGCCAGACCTTCAAGTACTGCAAGGCCGAGCAGGAGAGCGAGGATGCCATCCCCATCACCCTCACCGGCGTCGCCCCCTTCGTCGTCGAGGTCGAGATCAAGCACCACAGCGCCTCCGTCCCCGAAATCTACCGCACGCCTCCCATCAACGCGCGCACCTACGACCTGCGCATCCCGCGCCAGCACCTCCGTCTCGGGACCCAGCAAATCCGCATCCGCGACGTCCGCGACGCCAGCGGCTGCCACTCGTCGGCGGCCGACCTCGCCGGGCCCTCGGTCCAGGTGCAGCTCTTCGAAGCCCCCACCATCTACCCTCTGGAAACCCGCACCGACTACTGCGTCGGCGAGCGCATCTCGTACACCCTCTCGGGCACGCCGCCGTTCGAGGTCTGGTACACGTTCGACGGGCAGGAACGCCGCGCCAAGTCGCCGACCACGAGCTTCCGGCGCGTGGCCGAGTCGCCGGGCGAGTTTGTCATCACGAGCATCAGCGATAAGGCCTCGGAGTGCCGCGCGCCGGTGCGTATTGCCAAGACGATCCACCCGTTGCCGGCGGTGCGGGTGAGCCGTGGTAAGGCGGTGCAAGTCGACATTCATGAGGGTGGGGAGGTGGATATCCTGTTTGAGTTCTTCGGCACGCCGCCGTTTGAGTTTACGTACACGCGCTCGACGAACGCGCGCAAGGGGCAGAAGAGCCAGGTGCTCGAGACGAGGCACGAGGTGAGCCACGAGCATACCAAGGTGGTTCGGACGAATTTGGAGGGCACGTATGAGGTGGTGGCGATCAAGGATAAGTATTGCGCGTTTTCGACGCAGGGGGTGGTCGAGGGGGCGAAGAAGGAGAAGAGGTTGTGAAAGAAAGAGGAGGGGAGGGGAGGGGAGGGAAGGAAGGATTTGGATGGTGAGGTTGGGTTCAGTTGGGTTGGGTTGGGTTGGGGCACTGGGGATGGATGGTAGGGGGGGTGGTGGTCATGATGGTGATAATAAGAGATGCGGGGGGTTTGATTGGTTCAGTTAATTCATTCATCAAAGACAAAGATAAAGACGGATTCTGGGGAGGGGGATATGGTTATGGGTGTCTTTTTTGTGGTTTTTTGTTTTTGTTTCCTGTTGTTTGTCTTTCTCTGTCTTGTAATTCCTCTCTCGATCGGAAGGGATCGTTGGACTGGATGCTCTCGTCCGCCATCATGGAGGAAGGCTGGGGAGGTGCTGTTGCGTGTACATAAACCATAAACATTGAGAGGCGTGGGAAAATTTGATTGTTAAGAAGAAGAAGAGGAGGAGGAGGAGGTGGTGGTGGTGGTAGAGGAGGAGGAGGAGGGATACAATAAGATGTGGATGTGCGCTGGGTGGATGGATGGATGGCAAGTGGAGGCAAGACATCCAGCCTGTTCAGGGAAAGAAGAGAGGAGGACCATTTAGCTAGGTCAGTACTGTATTTAGCACGGCAAGGCGTTTATGGAGTGTGAACTTGGGAATTTGTTTCTGGAATTTTGGAATTGTGAATGTCCCTCCGTGTGTGTCAAGGAAGAGAGTGTGTGTGTCGAGTGCTTGCTTATGTTGTTGAGTGTTGTGTGTCTGATCTGGGTACTTGAGTCTTCACAGCTGGTACCTGAGGCACTAGGTAGGTAGGTACCGTACCTTATGTACAGAGAGGTATGAATGCCAGACGGGGTGATGAATTGTCAGATTATAGATACGGAGGGTGATTTTGTGTCCAAATAATGAAAACAAAGAGGGGGTTGTTCGAAGATATTTATCTGAGGGACCTACTTTGATATGTCCTACACAGACAATGTGCGGTTTGGTATGTTTACCTACATAGACACCTACCTGAGGGCGATGTTGGTTGGTTTGTTGAGGCAATAGACATCTGCCTCATTGCCTTATTTGTGTTATATTACTTTACTCGGCTTCTGGTTGAGGTGCCTTTGGATGCGCGGTATGTAGGTCAGCGAGGTATTGTGAAGGTAAAGACGGGAGAAGACGGATGGATGGGTGGATTATGAATGGCTGATCTTGATTTTGGGGCTGTTGAAGGAATGCCGCGGAGATAGCTTAGAGAGGGAACCAAACGGTGCTACAGTACCGAGTAAGTGTTGTGGACATATGTGTTCGGTTGTCCCTTTCCCTTTGGCTGGCTGGCTGGTTGTCGGTTTGTTTGTCTGTCTACCTACATTCCGCACATCCCAACGCCGAAAGTAGGTAGTTATCAACAAGACAGACAATTTTCACGTGGATGCGAATCTCAAGACTCAAACACCGCCACTTTCACCAGCCCATGCTTGCTTACTACCTTAGTTGAGGGGTTGGATCTCGCTTGGAGAAATCTTGGGATCTTGGTCTGCTATTAGTACGCCTCCAGTGGAGTTACCGGCCGGCATCCATCTGGTGATTAGACGATGAAACGGGCGGATACCCGCGGATTGGCGATCTTTAACTCGATTTGGGAGCGGTCGCAGGGCTGGGGCCAGCATGTGTTGTTGCATTGCATGGCTTAGTGGTGCATCGGAGGATCTTGGTAATCCTTGGTGTGGCATCCAGTTGGCGAGTCGAGGTTGGGTGACGTTTGTTTCGTTTTGATTTCGGGGTTTGTTTTGTTGAGGTAACTGTGGTTGTATCTCTTACTTCATAGTGGGCGTTGGATTGGGTAATAATACTGGGGCTATGGATGTCCAGGTGTACATAGGTACACGGAGGAGGTGAGGGGAGGAGTGTTCCGAGGTGTGTGTGTGTGGACAGTTGCGTTGTGATGTTTTAACGAGTGCCTGACTTCTTCTACACGTTCCAGGGCTAGATGCATCCAAAATGCCAAATGAAGGTTATCAGATGGCAGAAGGTGACACGGATGTCATCTCAATAGGGCAAAACATGAGGCAGAGGCTTCAATTGAGTCTGGGCTAGGTTCCGGTACCCGAAACATGGGCAGTCGGCCACCAGGAAGGAGGGAAAGCGTCTGAGTCCCAGTCTCCAACAGTGGACTCCGAGCATAGTTTGAGTTGAGGAGACCACTCCCGTCCCGATCACGAGCCCAAGTCCCGTCTGCAATGCATTCATTGCGTTCCTTTCCATCTATCCGTAGTTATCTCATCCTCAACCAACACTTCATTTCCATTCTCCTTTTCCCCCAAACTCACATTCATTGCAGTCAATTCACTTCTATCACAAACAATCCAAAGTTCCAATCCATTATGATGAATGTCTTGCCTATCTTGGAACATAGCCCCAATAACGCCCGAGTCCGTCAAGCCACGGTGCGGGCCATGAACACCTGAGAGGTGTGCCCCGACATTGTTGGCGGAAGCCACTGTGATTCGGCTCTCGGCTTAGGCGATGGGACCCTCCCTGACCCTCTTCGGGCCCATCCCGACGGCGTCGCCTGCCAATCGCACCCAAGCACCCTGCGTCACGCCAGGACCCCCCGTCATCATCGACCCCGACCTTGGCAAAGGCCCTGGGGCTCCCGACATTCGCCACCACCACCACGCGGGAACCACGCAACTGGGGCTTGCTGGCTTGCTGGGGCTTGGCCTCCCTCGGGGGACGGGACTCGACGACTGCTTTGGGCCACCACTTCCACCGCTTTCCTGTATCCGAGGCTTTTGCGTTTTTGCTTGTTTGGTTTTGGAATTGGGTTCGGGCAATGCCGATGACTGGCAGGAGGGCTCACGCTCGTTGACTTGTTGTTGAGAAATTGACACATAGCGCCAAAGCTTGACAGGAATCATCCCCCAAGCCCTACCGGGCTAATCTCGATCTCCACGAGGTGGGCTTTTGTGTATTTTTTTTTGTTTTTGCGAGAGCGTTGTTGTGCCGGGATGCTGGTTGTGTTGACAGGTGTGGAGCTAGTAGGAACTTCAGGGATCACCTTCGGGCCATTGTTCATGAGGCCCTTGTGATCGTGGAGCTCCAAAGTAAATCTGACTCTGCGCTCTGTTGCTTTGCGGATGCACATTGTTCGGCCCCGCCTTTCATTCTTCTTGTTGAGTTGAAACCTGAGGCTGGCTCGCCGCGGTTCCAGCTTGATGAATTACTGTGTAGTATTGTCAATCTCTCCTGTCCATCACATCTTCAACAAAACTGATGTGGCTGCCCAACTAAGGTACCGATGTATCAATGCACCCTCTCCAGCCCGACGGGACGCAGGAGAAAATCAATGATTGCTGCTCGTTTCCGGCTCCAATGCCCATCCCCGCCGAGAGACTTGGTGCCTTAGCCGGCTGAGGTCCCAAGTCCCGGTGTGCCGGCCCTGCCCTGTGGCCAAGCTCAGCTGCTAGAGTTCACTGCTAGTGACCGGGCCCCCGCTAACCCGACCCCACCGCCTTGGGCCCTTACTTAGCTGTCGGCTGCTGCGCCTGATACTTAGTCTGTTAGCGTCAAAGTTTATAGGCAAAGGGATCTCGATGGCAAAACCAGCCCCTAATCACCAGACCGACTTGCAAACCCGATCCCACGACCTTGGAACGTTTTGTTTTCCGCCATTTACAAGAGTAACTTTTCCAGCACACACACCACAAAGTCCTCCAGGGCATGTGAAGCCTGTGTGTCTGTTGGCTGCCCATCCCGACTGGACTCGAGTTTGTGAGACGCGACTTTGGGAAAGGAAAAAGTGGGAACACCCCCCCAGGTCCCAGTCGAGGTCTTGGTGGCCCGCATTCTCTCCCTGGTGGAGATGCAAAGAAGGGGGGAGGAGGCAACATCCATCCAACCCGGCCCAAGCACCCGAGTGCTTCTTTCGCCTCTTTCAACCATTCTTGACTTTTCGAATTGGCCTCGACCCCTTTGAAGACCGACACCGCATCCTGTCCATCCTGTTCCATCGCGTCCATCCCGACCTGCAACGCCGCAACATCCACGCCTTCGCGCATGTCACCATCGAGCCCGCCGCCGGCCGCGATAAGTTACTACCATTGACATTGACCGCAAACAACACCCACCACCATCACCGAAGGGTCTGGTACCCTTCCCGGCCCCGGGGCCGTTTCCACCACGACGGCTCCCTAAACCACCCAAACACCGTCCAACCCCCCCGCCTGCGGCCATGCCGCCCGCCGACGGCGAGCAGGGCCCCGCCCCGGCGGGAGGCGGCTCTAGCGACTTTGTAAGTTGGAGGCTCTCACATGCATAGCCGGGCTGGGTGTGCATGCAGCGCGATAGCTAACACTGCTTGTTCTATCTGTAGGTTCGCAAGCTGTACAAGTACGAAACGCCTTGCTTTCCACCGTGGTTGCGACGTCTGCTTACCCGTGTCATGACAGAATGCTCGAAGACCCGTCATACCATTCAGTAGTGCGATGGGGCGCCGATGGCGACAGCTTCGTTGTCTTGGAGGTACGTACGATCCGAGTGTGACAAATTTGACGCAGAAAGACGCCCCGAGACTGATCCCCATGGCAGAACGAAAAGTTCACCAAAACTATCCTCCCGAAACACTTCAAGCACAGCAACTTTGCCAGCTTCGTCCGCCAATTGAACAAGTACGATTTCCACAAAGTCCGGCACAACGAGGAGACGGGCGAGTCGCCCTACGGGAAAGATGTACGTCTTGTTGCCCCGGCCGAAGAGATTCGAGGGATCCGTGTTGACACCAAACAACAAGGCCTGGGAGTTTAAGCATCCCGAGTTCAGAGCGGACCGAAAGGACAATCTCGATAACATCCGGAGAAAGGCTCCCGCGCCGAGGAAAACCGCACAGCAGGAGGACGCCTTCTCGGCTTCTCAGCAGATCATGGTGCTCAACGACTCATTAACCGCGACACAGCGCGATCTCCAGACGCTACGAGAGCAGTACAGCGAGCTCGAAAAGACCAACAAGATGCTTGTCACTGAGGTGCTTAGTCTGCAAAAGCTGGTCCACGCCCAGAGTCGAGCATCGACCGAGCTCCTCAACCACCTGACCAACCTGGAGGAACGGCGTCGCAGCAACCGGAATTCCGCCCAACCCGCAGGGACCGGTTTCGCATCCATGGGGTTCCTCCCGGACGGCACCGACGACCCCTCGCCCGAACTGCGACGCGCGCGGGACATATTGAGCTCGATAAACACGGACCTCCAAGGCGACAAGGAGATGGAGAGGCTATCGGCGTATAACCAGAACGGATCGACGCCCGGCTCCGCCGCCACCTCGGGCGCCATGTTCCCCAACACCCCCGCCGCCGTCGGAATACCCATGATGCACGACGCCGTCAGCGATCCGCGACAGCTGGTCTATCCGGGCGGCCAGCCCGCCGAGATGGACCCCTTCCATGCCGACCAGATGCACAATATGCAGTACAGCCGGCCCATGAACCCCCCTACCCTGCACGCCGAAGCGCCCCCGCAGATGGCGCCCCAGATCAAGGTCCCGACGAGTACCTTGTGGCGGGGGAAGAAGCCGCATATTTTGCTGGTTGATGACGATAGGACGTGCATCAGGATAGGGCATAAGATTTTGACCAACCTGGAGTGTACGGTTGACACGGCGGTAAGTTCTCAGGCGGTTTCGGGCTTGTAGTTGGGCGTTACGTTGCTGATTTTGTCGGGAAGAATGACGGGAACGAGTGCGTGTCCAAGATCAACAACGGGTTGCAGTATGACCTGATCTTTATGGACATTATCATGCCCAACCTGGACGGCGTGTCGGCGACGGGCGCGATTCGTTATGCGATCCCTAGCGTGCCTATTATCGCCTTGACGGCCAACATCCGGCAAGAAGATATCCAGAGCTACCTCCAATGCGGTCAGTATTTGTTCTCAGAGGTCTTACCAGTCATTGTTTTCTGACTCTCCCCAGGAATCAACGACATCCTCCCCAAACCCTTCACCAAACTCGGCATGTTCAACATCCTGGCCAAGTTCCTACCACACCTCGTCAACAAGGACGCGCAACCAACCGACCTCGTCACCGCCGACGCGAGTCAGCCCGTGGCAGGCCAAGGCCCCGGACCCCCGACCAACCAGGCTGCGTACGCTCCCGTCGGCATAAGCATGCCCACCATGGCCGGCCCCCCGGCACCGCAAGTCTCCACCCCGACCGCTTCCTCGTGGCAGTCCCCGGGACAGATGCACCCTTCCGTCCCGGGCATGGACGGCAGCGCGGGCGCGTACATCTCCGCCGTCCCCAACGGCGCAACAACACCGATGGTTCTGACACCTGGCGGACAACGAACGTTGTCTATGGCTGCTGCTGCCGGCCCGACCGCTTCTCAGCAGCAACAGCAGCATCAGCAGCAGCAACAACAAGCGGCGGCGGCGGCGGCGCAGTCCCAAGCCGCTGCGCAACAACAACACCATCAGCAGCAGCAACAACAACAGCAGCAACAACACCCGCAAACCCTCCCGCCGCCACCGCCTCCCCCAACAGGACCTCCGCAAGCCCAGCAGGTCCAACAACCCCAGCCCTCGCCTATCGGACAGTACCCGACCGCGGCGGCGTACATGACGCCCGCGCAGCAACAGCAGCACCTGGCCGCGGCGGCCGCCGCAGCGACAGGACACCATTTGACGGCCGCGGCTATGTCGCAGGTTGCTGCGGCGGCGGCGGCGGCGGGGATGGCCGCCGGTGGTCATGGTGGACCGGGCGGGCATGACGATCGGCCGGAGAAGAGGCAGCGGTTGTACGCGGGGAGTGTGTCTGGGGTGGGTGGGGGGTATGTATAGATGGTGTACCATGGACATCTGGAGGGAGTATTGTGGAGTTGTTTGGGGTGGTGGTGGTTGGGATGGAGACCTACCTACCCAAGGTACATGCCTAGCTGCCTAGGTGGCCTGGTTGCACTTTGGGATGCTCGTCGGGAGACGTGGCCCTTCGGGTCGTTGGTAGGTATATGTTGGTTTTTGGTCTGGCTTGCTGCTGGGTTGGTTTGAGCGGGTGGGTGGATAGCCCACGACCTGGCCCGGCCCGGCCCGGCCCGGCGTGAGCGAGGTTTTTGGGTTTAGGTATATCATCATCATCATCGAAAGTGGTCTGGGTTAGGATCTTGGATGGTAAGACATAGGACATCTCTGATTGGGTTGGCTATTGGTTAGCTATACTTTTTTTTGCTTTGGTTATCTGGGTCTTTTTTGGTCGGGTCAAGTCGAGAGGGAAACTTGGGCTTTTGGTTTTCGTTTGTTTGTATAGGGCGACAGACTAGATTGTTGCGGCTACCTGGAAACCATTGGAAACGAAGTGTCATATCATCATCATACATCAGCTGGATCAGCTAGCATTGTTTTTTGTTATCGGTCTAGGTCGGTAGTTATCGGTCTTGGATCGATGAGAGCTGGAATGGGTAGGGCCTGCTTAGGGCCATTGGATCGGTCGGTTGGTAGGGTCCAGGTTGGTAGGTTGGGTGTCATGGACATGGATTAGGGAAGAATGAATGCCCGTTGGTCTGGGAAAGGATCTTAGGCATGTAGGGATCTACCTAGGTAGATATCTGGTAGAGAATGGATATAGGCTCGGAAGAGGAAGAAGACTGAAGACTGATTGAGGACATTTACCTGCGGGAATGCATCTCTATCTGGACCAAGGTTTCGTGGATAGTAGGATTGGTCAAGGTCGGCGAGTCTGGATGGATGGATGGATGGACAGTTTGGTCCGGTGTTGTCTGATCTGACCTGGCTTTGTATGGTCTGGTTTGGTCGCGATGAATGGATAAATGTGTCGAGCTAGAATTATGGTGCCTGAGGTTGATAGAACTCTGGATCATCAAGACATGTGCTAAGAGTACCTTAGGGACGGAGGATTGATTAGAGAAGAGGCAGAGAGGACGTCATGACGTGAAAAGAGTGTACGACAAGCTCCACGTAACCCACTGCAGGCTAGGTGCGCCCTACCCTTCCTACTTTATATCAAGGCCCGACTCTTGTGTATGTATGTATGTATGTCTTAATGGTACGTCTGCCACACAATTCCAGCCCAGTCTACCTAGGTCTAGAACGTCTTTCAGGATTGAACAACGGGACCGTCCCATCTATTTTGAACCCCAGAACCCGTCCATCCAGAGAATCGGAGGCGCGCGGGATCCGAAAGCGAAACCGAACTTAACCAATTCTCCCGCCCGCAGACCTCTCTGGTAGTTACGCGTAAACACCTGCAGCAAGAGTTTCTGGCCAGTTTTCAAGGATGGACATGGAAAATGGGCAGGGGATGTTTTTGCTCGCGCAAGCACCAGATGAGAGGGACGGGAGCGAGCAGCGGTGCTGCGGGATGAACGCCACTATTACCTACCAGGTAGGTAAAAAATGTACATGCTTGGTAGTTTGGATGAATGAGATTGAGATGTTTGTGACGAACGAGCAAGGCCCAGCAGGCCCAGCAGGTCCAGGTCGTTCTGGAACGGCTCGGCGCGAGGCCAGGTCTCTCGGCGGGTTTTCCAGGTTGGGAGGATGCAGATTGCGTGCGGCGCGGGCAGCCGAGCAGCTACCTTAGCTGCCTGGTAGGTAAGCTGTGTGGTGACTGACTGACTGACGCATGCAGTGCAGCAGGTTGTCACCTCTGTGCAGTTTCGCCTGCTTATGGAAAATACGGGTGGTCGGGTTCACGGCCGGAACTGAGCTAGGGTTGGTGGTTTTGAAGCTTGGCTGGGGTGATGGATGGAGGGAGTCCTGAGGATTGAGGATGTTCTTGTTGAAGATTTGTGTGTAATAAGATATTGGGGAGGCAGCTTCGTTCAAGAGCAGCCGGTATTTGTATGTACATATGTAAGTGCTCAGAAGGCAGTTAATCGGGGCAGTTTGTCGTCTTTGATCATGGTAGGCGGTGGTAAATTTGTTTATGAGATGAGATAATGAAATGAGCAAACGAGGAGTTTTGGACTAGGAAAAACATGTAAAAAATATATCGGTCGCATCTTTGAAAGGCATCTCTAGATCATGAGAGACCACAGGTCCTCGAGTTGAAGAACACCAGACGCCAAGATGGTACCCACTTCATGTCGCGGTACGTACCGAAGCTAGCAGGATGACCCCACACCCCACCTTCAAGCCGCTGCATGCCATTTTGACTTCTTTGACTCACAACTGAACAATCCGCGAAACAAACCGCCAACAAACCACCAAAACCCGCGAAATCCGCGGCAAAAGCTCCCATCGCCGCGACCTCACAGCGATAAACACCTCAATTAGCCATCACCAACATCGAGACCCGCCTCCGATCCTCCTCATGTCCAAACAAGCAGGCAAAGGCGGGGCTGCCCCCGCGAAAGGCAAGAAACCCGCAAAGCAGGGCTCCGACGAGAAGCGCGAAGATGTCCTCCAAGCCGTCGTCCTGGCCGACTCGTTCCAGGACCGCTTCAAGCCCTTCACATTGGAGACTCCGAGGGTATGTATGATCTGGCACTCCGCGACTCGACATGCTACTAACAACAGACCCAGTGTCTCCTCCCCCTCGCCAATGTGCCCCTCATCGAATACACCCTCGAGTTCCTGGCCTCCAACGGGGTCCAGGAGGTCTTTGTCTACTGCGGCGCCCACAGCCAAAAGATCGAAAACTACATCCACGAGTCGCCCCGCTGGAACCCCGCCAGCACCGTCTGTCCCTTCTCCAAACTCGACTTCATCCGCGTGAGCGACGCCAATTCCATCGGCGACTTTCTCCGCGACCTCGACAAGCGCGCCATCATCACCGGCGACTTCATCCTCGTCCACGGCGACCTCGTCGCAAACATCCAGCTCGACAACATCCTGGCCAAACATCGCGCCAGGAGAGAGGCGAATCGGGATGCCTGCATGACCATTGTTCTGCGCTCCGTCGGCGACCAGCCCCACCGCATGGCCCGCGCTCGCGGAATCAACCCGGTCTTTGTTATCGAGTCTTCGACGGGCAGGTGTCTTCAGTATGGAGAGATTCACCCGCTGCAAACGAACCGCAAGTTCAAGATTGAGCCGTATGTCTTCGAGCATGACGAGTTTGAGGTCCGGACCGACCTCATCGACTGCGGCATTGACATCTGCACCCCGGACGTGCTCGCTCTTTGGTCTGAGGGCTTCGACTACGAGTTTCCCAGGAAGAACTTCCTTCACGGCGTACTTAAGGATTGGGAACTGAATGGCAAGATCATCTCGGCAGAGATCCTGGACGCAGGCTACGCAGCTCGAGCCACCAACTTGCAGACCTACGACTGCATCAGCCAAGACGTGCTTCAACGCTGGACCATGCCGTTTGTGCCCGACACCAACCTCGTGCACGGTTACAGCTACAAGCGCGCCAAGGATGGCAATTACGTCGAGGACCACGTCGTTCTGGAACGCGGTTCCAGGGTCACAAAGTGTGCCGTCGGCCGGAGCACCACCGTTAAGACAGGGAGCGTCATCTCCAAGAGCATCATCGGAAGGAGATGCAGGATCGGCAAGAACGTCCGCATCGAGGACAGCTACATTTGGGATGATGCCGTCATTGCCGACGGTGCCAGCGTGATTCACTCGGTCGTAGCCAATGGGGCCGTCGTCGGCGCCAACGCTCAGGTCCCTGCAGGTTCTCTCATCTCGTACCATGTCCAGCTGGCCGACGGTGTCGAGCTCCCTCGGAAGCCTCTCGCCCGCATCTCCAACGTGACCGACGACCGCCAGCCCGCCCTCACGGACGAATCCCTCGTCGGCCGCGGCGGCAAGGGCGCCCTCTACACCGTCCCGCGCGACGAAGAGGACTCGGACGACGAAGAGCCGCGCGACGGCGACCCGTCCGTCATCGTCAACTCGCTCATCTACTCCCTCGACGAGCTCGACCTGACCATCCCCGCCTCCTCCGTCTCCTCGTTCGACTCGGACCGCGACATGAGCGACCTCGACTCGGACGACGAGGACGGCTTTTCCGCCGCCGGCTCCGTTTCCACAGGGGGCGGGTTCGGCGGCGAGGTGGACGAGTTCGGCATCCGCCACGAATCCTATCCGTCCACCTCCTCGTCGCAGCACGACGGCTTCCACAACGACGCCGTCAACGGCCTCGTCGACGCGTTGCGCGACACCACGACGACGGGAAGCGAGGACTTCGACTCGGCCAAGCTCGAGTTCATGGGCCTGCGCCTCGCCAACAACGCGTCCGATGCCGCCATGCGTCGCGCCATCGCCACCGCGTTTGCGCGGCGCGCGGCGGAGCTGTTTGCTCCCGAATCGGGCGGCCCGGGACTCGAGGCGGCCAAGGCGGCGGCCGAGGCGTTTACCGCCAAAAAGGGCGCGGTCAAGTTTGTCCGCGAGGTCGGCGTCGGAGGCGAAGAGACCAGCCAACAGGCCGAGTTTGCGCTCGCGCTGCAGCGCGCGCTGGCTACGGGGGCCGCGGGGAAGAATCTGGAGCCGACCAGGGCGGGGGTGCTGCTTGCGGCGATGCTGCAGCAGCTGTACAGCCTGGACGTGCTCGAGGAGGAGGGGATTTTGGAGTGGTGGGAGGATAAGAGGGGCCAGGAGGGCGAGGGAATGAAGACGGTAAGGGAGAGGTGCAGGGTGTTGGTGGAGTGGTTGGAGCAGGCGGAGGAGGAGGAGAGTGAGGAGGAGGAGGAAAGTGAGGAGGATGAGGAGTGAGTTGGTAGAGATGGTTTGGATGGGGAGAGAGAGAAAAGGGGTTGGTTGAGGGTAGTATATTCCTGCGTCAGTAGGTCTGGGATTTTCGTGGGTTCCAGGTTTTTTGTTTTGAGTTTCTGGGTTGTGAAGACGGAGTATGTCATGGGTTGGGAAATACTGGGCTGGGTATTGCGGTGAGCATCATGGGGATACAGAAAATGGTTGCGTAACTACCTAGGTACGTAGGGAATCAATGATTGATCTCGGTGATTCCTTGAGCATGGTTGTCAAGGTGGTCTTGTGGATGAACTTCCTGGGTCTAGCCGTATGAAGTTGGGAGTATCAGGGGAATGCTGTGAACCTTGGTGTTCCTCCGTGCATTGTTTTTTACCTGAGGGACTCGCAATTCACAACAGTCAAAGGACGGAGGCCAGAAATCCTCCAGCAACAATTAACATTAGTCTACAGGCTGGGAAGTATAAGTGTCGCATCCCCAATGAAGCGGCCAAAAGTTAGGAATACTTGATGTCGGTGAGGCGCCTCCCGTCCGGTCTCCGAGGCACAAGGCACTCCGCCGCATGCCAAGTCTTGACAAAGTCCGGCCGGGCCTCGGCAAACTCCAGCTCCGGGGCCGAGTGCTCGCTACCCCGCACCGGTCCGGACTTGACTCCAACTTCCGGTCCCTGACCTCAAAATCCCCGAACCCCTTGTCCCACACCGTTACACTGTACAAGTCCCCTACCCCCAGGCTCCAGCCTGTTGATTACATATCAACCCTCCCGTCTCACCCAAGACAAACATAAGTTCCTTGAACTTCATTCACCTCGTCATCTCACCTTAAACTTTACCGAATTACTCCATGCGCCTGCCTCGACGCGGCGCATTCCATCCTCTCTTCGCCCGACCATTAATAACAACTTCAAGCACAATAACATCAATACCATCACCACCACCACCATCACAACTCACCCTCACCATGTCCACCCCCCTCCCTCCCCTCCAACCAATCACCCTCCTCTCCCCAACCACCATCCGCATCCTCGCCCACAACCCCAGCAAATTCACCCTCCAAGGCACCAACACCTACCTCGTCGGCTCCGGCTCCTCGCGCTACCTCATCGACACGGGCGAGGGCAAGCCCGAATGGCTGGCCTCTCTCAAACAGGCCCTGGCCACCTACACCCCCAACGCCGACGGCACCCCAATCACCTTAGCCGGCGTGCTGCTCACCCACTGGCACCGCGACCACATCGGCGGGGTCGCCGACGTGCTGCGCACCTGGCCGGGGACCAAAATCTGGAAGCGCAAGCGGCAGGAGGAGGAAGGCAGCGGACACCCGGACGACGAGTTAGCGCACGACTGGCAGGCGGAGGAGATTGTGGATGGGCAGGTGTTTGCGGTGCCCGGGGCGACGCTGACGGCGGTGGCTACCCCGGGGCATACGACCGATCACACGGTGTTTGTGCTGCGCGAGGAGAACGCGTTGTTTACGGGGGATAACGTGCTGGGGCATGGAACGAGCGTGTTTGAGGACCTGTCGGCGTACGTGGGCAGTTTGGACAAGATGCGGGGTCTTTTCCCCGCGGGGAAGACGGGGCGCGGCTACCCGGGCCACGGCGACCTGGTGGAGGACGGCAGGGCGAGGATCGAGGAGTATATCCGCCACCGCGCGATGCGGGAGGAGCAGGTGGTCAGGACGTTGAGGGAAGGAGGGGAGATGACGGCCATGGAGATTGTCGCGGTGATTTACAAGGATGTGGCGGAGAGCTTGCACCCGGCGGCGGCGCACGGGGTGATGCTGATTTTGAAGAAGTTGGAGAAGGAGGGGAGGGTGATGGTGGTGGAGGGGGAGGAGGAGGAAAAGTGGCGGTTGGTGAAGGGGGGAGCGGCGGGGAGGTCGGCTTTGTAGGGAGAGGTCGGCTCTCGGAGGGGAAAGGGGGGAAATAGAAAGAGACGGTGGTGGTTGGGGTTTAATAGAGCATTGAGTTAATAGGGAGTGATATAGACAGTAGTTGGCTTTGGCAGGCAGGATTCAGGGTGAAGGGGAATGCGAGAATGGGAAGGTGTTTTCTAGAAAGCCTGAACATAATAGATGTTGGGTAGTTCAGTACCTAGCTTGCGCTTATATTAATATCTGTGTTGTAGTAGGTTCAACATCTCTGTCCGGGCATATACAAGAGGTGTCTTTCTGATCCACATTCCTTGGCCGCTGTGGCGTTTCCCTAGATATGTTGTCCACATCCTTCCATGCACGAGATCAGAGCTCGGACAACCTAACCCCCTCGAGCAATCTGATGGATCTCTTTGCTATTTTTTGAATCTTCGCTCACCCATATGCTGTACAAAATTCCTCTTATGAGACGGGCCTGGTCCAGTCTTCGGATGTTAGGTCTGACTCCACGAGCCCTCCTCCTTAGGCCTTAGGTAATGTCGATGTGGCGCCGTCGGACAGGTAGAAGACGCTTGCATACTCGGGACGGAGCTGCATAAAGGGAGCTAGTACATGCAGTGGCTCTCATGCATCTACGGTGGTGTCTTGCCTAACTGGATAGAAGAGCTGATGTGTATATCAGCTGCTCCTTTGTGAGGATTCTTTCCATTTACGGAAGTCTCAGTGTATAAGACGAGCTGTGTTGAGAGTTCCTAGGTCGTCGCGAGAAAGGACAAATACAGCCCACGAACGCTCAACGTTCACGTTTCACTTGTTCTCTGCCATTTACTTCAGCCAAGATGTTGACGCTGTGATCGCGCGTTGCTATTTTACTCTTGCTACAAGATATCAAGAAAACCGGCTATATCTTTTGCCCAGGCCACAAATTGTCTAAACAACAACCATGGGTCAAGCCACGGCCGATGTCCCGGATGTGGACTCTGTCAAATGGAATGACGGCGTCTGGTACGTTTGTATTCTTCACTTGCCCGAGGGTGGTCACGAGCCCAGTGTCAACTAACCACTGCCCCTATTTCACTTATCATAGGCCCTACAGCAACGTCGTCCAAGTCAAGTTCGGCAAAGCCAACCCCGTTGTCTTTCCGGTCCACCGCCACATGACCGAAAGGTTCTGGCCCAAGGTCCCTGCCCAGAGGCTAGATGAGTCGACTCTCGACCTGAGCTTCTACTCAGCAGCCGCGGGACATGCAGTGGTCGACTTCCTGTACAACCAGGGCACATTCCGAAAGCTCAGTCCCGCGAACGCCAACTGGGACAAAGGCGCCAGCCGAGCCGGCCTGATAGCGCGGTTGCAGGCCTGGGTGCTTGCCCGTATTCTGGGATTTAAACAGCTGGAGGACAAGATCATCCTGAGGGCTGGTCCCGGTTTGTGGATGAAAGAAACGGGCAGCTGGTCTGGCGCAAGAACGGGTATCAAGAGGTCACGGAGGGCAAAGCAAACACTAAGTTTTGGTGATGAGAAGTTGAGATCCGGTATTTTGAGCACAGGCATGACAAAAGTGCGGTCCACGGGTTGCAATATTGATGTATGGATCGGGTCAGGGAATATCAAGTGATGAGGATTGATGGCATGGTTCAAGAAGGCAATAACCCGTGGTTCCTACTGTCTCCGGCATCCGAAGGCAGGATCTGAGACAGCAAAAACGAATCCGTTGGTGCTGCCATAGTCAGTGCACCGTATATAGCGCCTCTGGCGTGCCACAGGATCAAAGCGCTTCCATGTCACAGATACCTCGACAATATTCCGCAATGTGCTGAGTGAAGACTAGGAGTGGGCTGTTTGCTCTGTCCGCTTTCCCGTCATCATGTTGTTCAATAAACCTTGAGCTTAATAAGCTTATTCTTCGTGAACTGAAGGAGTTGGTGTAAGTGATCAACTAGTAACTAATTACTTCAAAAGAAGATCGATTGCGGTCCAGGACTCATAACTCCTTCCCATAGTCCGTGAGAACTGGAAAAGTGCAGTTGTCATGAGGCGATATCTGAAGTCCGTTTTGAGAACACCGAGTAATAAGAACGCGCTTGCGCACGTCAGATCACGATCTAGCCTGTTACATCCACCTACCTTAGTTCATGTTCAGCTGTCCATGAACGGCACGAGGCAATCTGCAGCCCGTTGGGTAGGTCAGTACTTCAGGCACGAGGTATTAATCGGTGCTTTGCCGTGACATTCTGAACGCAGAAGTGTGTGTGGGTTGGGTCCGTAAACCCTCTCGCCAATTGATCGATTCAGGCTGTGACACAAATGAGAGTTCAGAAGTCGATTCCGAGGCCTCAAATATGTTTCTAACCTTCCAGAACGACACTTACCTACACATGCGGGTTCGAGCTCCCACCGCGTGATCCTGGTCAGGTCCGGGGCCCGTACGGAACATTAATTTAGGGAGGATCGTTTGGGAATGTCTCTCTGATTCGTTTCAGACTTACACAAGGTTCACCACGGAAGCATGCTTGACCAGCTTCAGCTCGTAGTCATGTCATTAAGCCTCGCAACTTAACCTTACATCGTCTCTCACAAACATAGATCCCGAGGGGATTTCTCGATAATATACTGCCCACACGACCACCTTATGCGGGTAGTATTTACCTTGGCTTAGAAACGTACAGACAAGTCTACCTAGTAAATACTTCTTTTCTCGGTACCTTGCCTATTGCCTCGTCGTCAGCCACCTTTTCCAATGTGAACTCTCACAATTACGTCACCACAATCTCAACCAGAACGGTGCTAGCTCTACTGCATTTTTTTTTTTCAGCTGGATGCTGCGTCTCTTCGGCTTATTGGCCTCCTGTTTTACAGTTGAAATTCAGCCCGGTGAATCGAGCCAAGTGCTGCATCTATCTGCCTTCCAGGTGAAGGCCTAGAACATCGGACGGCATTTAAACATGTCCCCGGCCATCTCTTTCCAATCCTGGTCCTAATCCAACAACAACCAGGCTCCAGAAGCCCCAAACTGTACGCACTGCCTGTTGATTTTCCAGTTCTACCCCGTCGCCATGGATAATATCCGCGCAGGTGACGCCATCGTCGATCTCAAGCCCCTCGACCCGTCCATTCCGATCGGTGGTCTTCCCAAGCCTCCCGGTTTGCCTCCCAATCCGCTACTTCCCCCTTCCGATGCAGGCGTTCCGCCACCCCTCGGTGGTCCCAGGCCTATTATCATTGATCCGGGCCCGGGCATTGGGCCCGGGCTCAACATTGACCTTGGCCCTTTCAAGCCCGACACCCCAAAGGTCGGCCCCCTTCTCAAACAATTCCCAAGCGACAGCGTGCAGAGCTACGTGACCGCGAGCAGCACCACCACCAAAGAATGGGCCGAAAACTACCACGGCCTGTCCAGGAACTCGCTTTTGGTCCACAGCATCGGAGGGCTCCCGGCTGGTCCCTCCGTCCATGTCGACCTCACCGCGGGATTCTTGTCGCTGCGCAAGCCTGACGAAGAATTGCGCGAGCAGGAGCCGGCCTACCCGCCGAGCAAGCGGCACTACGAGTTCTATACCAAGGCGGACATCGAGACGTGGTGGCATACCGAGGTCTCCAACGTCGTCTTGGCCGCGTTTCATCAGTACCCCAAGGTCGTCCAGGTGTCGCAACACACGCCGAGGGACGAGGATGTCGCGGAGACGGTGGATGTTGGATATCTGGTCGAGGTGGAGGAGAGGACTCAGGACCTGATTTCGGGGTTTCCCAAGGTGTTTACTCACAAGTACCCGCTTGCGATCGGCCAGATCAAGAGGAACGTGATCCAGCTGGAGAAGTGGTTGTCCGGTGATCTTGGGGATGTGGAAGATGAGAGAGAGAGTCAGCAGAACCTTGCCAAGGAGCTTCGGGGGTGAGTTTCATCGCCACAGGATCAACACCTACACATGGAACATCATCTGTTCGATGTTATCTCACAGTGCTCTTGCTAATATCCCGTGTCCCTCCCCAGCTACGCGGTCATGTACAAATGCCCCCAAGTCTTCTGCTTCGACAGAGAGGTTCTCCTAATGCTCCAGTTCCGAGCCAACACGGTGAGCGACATCAAAGACAAGAACTGCCTAGTGGACTGCTGGGTCGTTCCCCGGGTCGACTGCACCATCTCGATGCGGGAGGCCCTGTACCGGTTTCTGGTCCAAGGGTTCCGGAAAGTCCAGGGCTTCCAGAGATCGAACTGGCCCGCCGCTGCCAAAGGTTCTCCCCGACTGGTGAAGGAAGACCGGAACTTGCAGGTTGGCATCAAGACGCCGACAGGAAGCGTTTTCTACAACGGCCTCCCCATTTGGACGCCCGGTGTCGAGCCGTTTTGGGACGAGGAGGGAAAGACGGACCATCTCGAGCCGGGCTGGACGAGGCTCGTGGATAAGGCTACGGGAAAGCTGTATTGGATGAACCCGAGCAAGCTTCCAACTGTCTATGAGACGCTGGACAATTTTTCTTTTTGGAGATCTACCTGACCTCGAGCATCCGGGGTGAAAGAGCTACGGATCGCTGGGGCATGGTACTGTGAAGAGGGTTGCGTTTATGGACTGGAGGATTCTAATGTTGTACGCGTTAGGTATCCAAGAACATCAATTGGATCTTGGGGTTTCCTTGGATAGGCAAGGTAGTCAGCGGACCAGGAAATGGGATTGGTGTTTACAAAGGGAACTTGCAAGATCGGACTTCCAACATCGTTTATTGCTAATGGACTTCTAGAATGTCATCCAATACTGATGTCAACGTAGGTACATACCAATGTATTCTGCTAATCATTCATTGCTGCAACAGGCGAGTGAGTGAGTCGAGTCGAGTCGTCATACGCACTTGGGTTGCCTTTGTGTTTGATGATTCATGTTTCATTGGCAGTGACCGGCGTTCCCGGTCCTGCGAGACACACACAATGTGCGGTACTTACAAAGCAGGACTGGTACTCTGTATTGATACAAGACAAGGCTGAAAATCGAGGCACGCGGCAGGGTAGGGTACGGTTGGGCTGGGTACCGTACCATTTGTCCCTGGATCTAGTGGAAAAGAGTCTTGACATTCTAGATCTCGGATCTAGATCTGGAGACTTTAGTTTGACCGTGGCGTCCTATGGATTGCAAGCACTACGTTCTATTGGCGTAGGATACGTACAGAATATGATTCCATGGACAAACCTCATCGTGAATCCTCATGATGAACGAGCGTCGCGTGGCAATGGATGATGAGGTGAAGTACGATGTGGAACCCAGTCGAACGGCCGTGCGCCGAGAGCCGCGAGCCGGGCTGGAGCCACACAGTGTGAAATGGAACTCGGGGCACCTGGAGGTTGAGGGTGGAGACCGGAGCATCCGCACCTCTCCCGGGGCCCGGACTTAATACCGGTTGTCGGCTGTGGATTCTTTTTTTTTTTTTTTTTTTAACTAAAAGTACTTATCCTCATCGATGACGTCGTATCTACACAGGATTCCCCATAAAATAGGCATGGCAAAACATGCAGAGATAATTGTCCCGGCAAGCCGTCAAGTCGGTGTGTGAAATGACGCAGACAACACCATTGACTAGGTGGTGGGTGGTGAATGGTGGTGGTGGTGGTGGTGGTGGTGGTGGTGGTGGTGGTGATAAGATGCAGCAGCACATGAATCATAGAGTTACCTATGGAGGGGCGACACCCAAAAAGTCGACTTACAGGCAGCTGCAGAAGCTCCGTTGCTGGAGCTTCACAGCCCTCGAACCGAATAGCTCCAGCACACTTGGGCTGCACATACTTTTTGCAATATCTTGATCCATCCCACGACAAACAGGTCTGCGAACCCGCGATCTGCTCTCCTAGTAGGGCCAGACTTTTGCAAACCGGCTGGCTGGCTGCGTCCACCCACATCTTGACGCTCTCGCATTGGGTGGGAGGACGGTGACCTGAAGGGGTGGTGGGACAAGGTCGTCATTCTCCCGGCACTCGGACCAGTTCCAAGCCCGCAGCGCCGTTCGTTTGCTCGCTCCCTCGCTCGCGTTCTTCCCGGCATCGTCGGCCGGAGGGTGCGGATAGTGCCCCACCAGACACCGCATGCGGGGTCCTCGTTACCAGCATTGTAACCGCAACTTTTTTAAAAAAAGATCGAACGATGGATGGTCGAAGGGTCGGAGGGAGGGAGCTTGGGCGCTTCCTGCAGCAGCTATGCCAATGGGCCTGGGAGCTTGGGATGGGTGTGTGGTGCGGCGTGTTTCGTTTCAGAAACGGACGATCGGCGCCGCCCTTGCGTGGGGTCGTAAGTTGTGATGTGACGGGCTTTCCATTGTGTTTGGAGTTTTGGTACGAGACGGTGTAAGTGCACACCGTGCTCTCGGGCCGGGCAGACTGGCTGGAGCAAACGGCTGACGAGAGCAGCGACGGTGAAGAGATAACCGCTGTGCACACCCGAATCATTCCTTTTCCTGAGGCCGGGGTTCCGTTGACTCAACACCTTACCGGTGCGAAGCTCGGAGTTTTGGTACGCCCCGAGTCCGTCATGTCCGCCAAGACTGGCGATGCCCAAACAAAAGCTTCACACGCGGACCCAATCTTCAAACTTTGGACACTGACGTCTCGGCAGACGGGCCAAGGCGAGGTCCGGTACTGTATGCTGCGCGGTGGGTGGGATCGGGACGGAGCGGGACTGCGAGTCTCCCAAGGTGTTTTAAGTCCCGGAGTGGGGAAATGACGGCGTAGTGTCATGGGGTTTCTTCCGGCTTCCATCATGATGCGTATGCAGCGTAGAGATGCCAGAGACTGAGACATCAACAGTCGATGTCCAATCTTTGGCAAATCGTCAGGATAGTCTTGGCTGCAACACCGCAGCAAAGAGGTGGCCAGACTTTGTTTCTCCTATAGGGGCGGCTGATACACAGTCACAGCAGCCGAACGGTGAACTGGGACCACAACAGTTGAGATGAAGACGGCCATGCTGATGATTCCGCGCGTGCCGAACAATTGGATGTTTGAGAGCAAGTTATCGCCGTCCTCGGCCGGCCTAGCACATGGTTTGGGCGCGAGCACGGCCCCACCACCGTTGCCGATCCAGCCACCATCGATCGTGTTTGGTGACGGTGGAGGGGTTTGCTGGCATTGTGGAGGACAAGTTCGTAGAGATAGAAAAATGTCCGGTGGTGTCCAGGTGTCGTTGGCCAGCTGACTCAAGTGTTTTCTCCCTAAACTGGGTGTACATGGCGAGCATGCGTTGTGCTACGGCCTGGAGAATGGCGGAATGCATTGTCAGCATCTTATTGCAGAATTGAAGGCCAACAGCCATGTGTGAGCGCCCATGAAAAAAAGGAAAAGCCATCAAACGGCGACAACAGCGAGT
Source organism: Mycothermus thermophilus (assembly GCF_041956435.1). Taxonomy (NCBI): domain Eukaryota; kingdom Fungi; phylum Ascomycota; class Sordariomycetes; order Sordariales; family Chaetomiaceae; genus Mycothermus; species Mycothermus thermophilus. The sequence goes on along the minus strand of NW_027191434.1, from coordinate 627,220 downwards.
GGCTGCGAGTGGATGAGTGATGGACGAAGATGTGGCTGGCCCCACACAGTATGCGACTGTACAGTGCTCTTCCGGGGTATTGACCTAATCATCCGCCCCACTCTGACGTCTGGTTGCAGCTTCCAGCTCTCACAATGACCGTTCCTTCCCTCTCTCGGATGACCCGGAGGTGCTTGACGGAGGCATCAAAGAAAAGAAAACCCTGGAGTGGTCTGACTTGGCCTGGGCCTACCACTTTGGCCTCCGAATGCCCTCTCTATTACCAATCACGCCCAGAACGGTCCCGCATCGGGAAACCACCTTCGGCTCGCGACATGGCCGCTTTAAAACCACGAAGGCCCGTTTCCGGCCACTTACAAATCTCACTTATACTTCACACCTTACGTGTACTTCACAGCTCTTCCGTGCGCCCAGTCCATTTGTGTAGTCACGTATCATTCATATTCGGTGCCTGGTCACCGTAGATCTAGTTCTTCTCTTGTTTGTTGTGTGTAGTCCACCAGGCCACGTCGACGACCACTTACACGGACACTTTGGCGACTCAGTACAAGCAGCCAGCATATGAAGGGGCCAACCACAGGTCACGACACCTCTATGACGACATAGTTCGCCCGGCACCAACCTCGATCCTTGTCAAAATTATCGTTCTCAACTGACTGCGAGAAACGTGCTTTGACGAGTCCTTCACTACAGACGGAGCATTTCATCTGTTGACCGAACACCACCACCTCCGATATCCGGATCCGACCCGGCAGAACACCGGAAAGTGGGACCGGGCCGGCCGGAGGAGTGTCCAGCTACTGAACAGACCAAACTCAGGGGAAGAAAAGTAGTCACCAAATTTTACCTAGCTCGTGCCGATGAAAGCAACATTGCCCTCTCTACTCCCCGTCCTCGCCGGTGCGGTGGCCGTGCTGGGTCTCATCCCGGCTGCCCTCGCGCACGGCGAGGATGAGGGCCACGGCATGTCCGGAGGAGGCACCGGCCACGGCCACGGAGGCATGGCCATGACAGACGCCGACAAGCCTCTGCCCGAAGACCAGTATCCGCCCACCTACTTCGCTCATCCGGAACACAGGGTGGCAGTCATTGGGCACATCGCTCTCATGGTGTTGTCGTGGGTTTTTGTCCTGCCAGCAGGTGAGAACCGGCCATCTCTTCTGGCTCGGAGTCCAGCCAAAGACTAACCAGTCTGCAGCCGTCATGTTCTCCCTGGCGCGCTCGCGGTACACCCTCCTGATCCAGTTCCTCTTCCTGGCCCTCAACGCCTGCGGTGTGCTGCTCGGTGTTATCTACAACGCCAGCACACCGGACCTCTACCCCAACAACGCCCACCACAAGCTGGGCTGGATCGTCACGGTGCTGGTCAGCGCGCAGGTCGTCGTCGGTCTTCTGGCACGCGTCGCCGGCGCCTTCAAGCGCAGCAAGCATTCCCGCTATGCCGGCTCCCGCGCCGAAGAGCGCCAGGGCTTTATTCCTGTCTCGACCGAGGCGATGGCCGAGCACGACTCCTGCTACCCGTACAGCGCCAGACGGTTTTCCCATGATAGTGGACAGGGAACTGAGCCCCGGACGGAGTCGTTGAGGAGTCATTCGCTGAGCGATGCTCCGGCAAGTCCGATGGCGGATGCGCATAAGGAATACAGGGTTAGCGGGGATGGACACGAGGATGATGATGATAGCGTCGATCACCTGCCTATCATCTCCAAGTCGGCCAAGGCGCGGTCGGTGCTGGCGAAGGTGGCGGAGAGGATTTCGGATAGGTTCTGGAAGGTGTTGTTGTTCGCCTACAACGCGGTGGATCGGACGATTTTGATCCTCGGGTTCATCACCATATCGGCGGGGATTGCGACCTATGGCCGGTTTTTTGTGAGTGGATGTGCAAAGAGGGAGAGGAGAGGAGACATTGCTGACGATGACACAGGAGGGCAACGGCATCTTCAGCGGCCTCGCCCACTTTATCAAGGGCGGCGTGTTCTTCTGGCTGGGTATTTTCACTCTGGGTCGTTGGGCGGGCTGCTTCGGTGAGCTCGGCTGGGTATGTCTCCTCCTCTTCCCCCTGACAAGTTCCGTCCTTCTAACAGGCTCTAGGCATGGAATGTTCGTCCCCAAACTGCCATCAAGTTCCGCTACTCGGCCGAGTTTGTCGAGAGCTTCCTGATTTTCTTCTACGGCTCGACCAACATCTTCCTTGAACACCTCGGCGGCTGGGGCGGCGAGTGGGCGCCATCTGACCTCGAACACATCTCCATCACAGTTCTCTTCATTGGCGGCGGATTGTGCGGCATGCTCATCGAGTCGGTCAAGATGCGCAACCTCCTCAACTACACCGTCATGGACGCCGCCGGACTGGCTAACAACCACCATCACCACCACCACCGTCCGACGACTTCTTCTCGGGATGTGGAGCGCGGCAACCCCAATCGTAACAGCACCGACAACCACCTTCCCGACGAACTCCGCGAACCCGACACCTACTCCTTCTCGGCCAACCCCATCCCCGCGTTGGTCATTTTCTTGCTTGGTTTGATGATGAGCTCGCACACGCAGGATAGCATGATTTCCAGCATGGTGCACAAGCAGTGGGGAAACTTGCTGGCGGGAGCGGCGTTCGCGCGCGCCCTGACGTATTTCCTCCTGTGGCTGCGCCCGCCCAAGAGCGTGTTCCCGTCGCGGCCGCCGACCGAGTTGTTGACGGCGTTTGGGCTGATGGGGGGTGGTGTCATTTTTATGTCGAGTGTAAGTTTTGGTCCTCCTTGGGTGGTTGATGATGAGATGACGTGCTAACGTGGTGATGTTTAGGCACATGATGTTGTCTTGGGCATGATTCATTACCAGCTCGATGCCATGTTCATGTACACCGTCACCATGGGTGTGATTGGAGTGCTGATGGCGTATACGCTGTTGATGATTGCACTGAAGAACTGGGCAGCGAGGAGGGAGGCCGGAAGGGCTTGATTTCCTTCGTCGCAGGCCTTCAGCAGTTTCATGCTATGTGCTTGAGACGCAAGAAGATGAGGCCGAGGCTGATGCCAGGCTTCGACCTGGTATTAGTTTCATCGACCCAGTTCTGGGTTGGATAAGTTGTGAAGGTGTGCGGTGTGTTCATGTTAGGGAATGAGGGAAAAGTTTGGTTATGCTGGATGGTCGGGGGCATCATAGTAATGGTTTTTCATCCGCGCATGGTAGGGATGGAACGGCACGGCTGTGTTGGGGGCTGGTGTATGATATGATTGTTCGATTCAGGCTAGGATTTAGTTGGCAACAGAGATACCCCCTTTTTCTTGTTTTGTTACGAGGACGTGATGCATGAAATCGGGATGACGGTGATGACGACTAATGACTCAGGAGGAAATGGGAGCATTCTTGCGATGAGTCCCCGACTGTGGAAGACTAAGTGAAATACGTAGGCACTTGATATTATGACTGGTGATTATCCGCCCGCCATTTTGGATGTGCCCTGGGATATTCTAGATGCAATATCGAGTTGCCCTCTGAAGACGAGGACTGAGAGCTGGTGTTAGAGCCTAACCTTAACCCTAACCCTTTGACTGCCTTGCCCCTGCACCCCAGATTGCCTCTTACCCAATTGGGCTAGCCTTCCCGCTGCATCCCATCAACGACACGTCCAACTCCAAGGTCTCATCTCAACCCCAACCTCAACCTCTCCTGACCCGTCCATCAGACCCGACGACGACCCAAGGGACGGACGGACGGACGGACGGACAGGTCTCCAAAATGGCGCGATTGCTGGGTATATCTCTCCCTTAAGTCTCGTCCCCATTCCTCTCTCACCAAACAAACCAACTGACATTCCCAAAACAGCCACGGCCCTCCAGCTCCGCCGCGATCCGCGCATCCTCAAACTACCCCCCTACCTCTCGCTGCTCTTCCTCATTGTCGGCGTCGCCTGGCTCTTTCTGTTACCGCTCGACGAATACTCGCGCCGCACTTACATCTCGGAAAACGCCCTCCTGCCCGGGCAGGTACACACCTATTTCGGCGGGTCGGACCAAAACGTCTTTCGGGCGTACAAGCGCGAGGTGGCGGCGCTGGTCGACCGCGGGGCGACGAATGCCGAGAGGAACGACGCTTTGGAGCCGATTTTGAGGGGGTTTGGCTTGAAAACGGCACGGCAGAATTTTACTTACGACACCGCGGCGGCGGGGAGGTTGGCAGGGGAGAATCTGTACGCGATCTTGCAGGCCCCAAGGGGGGATGCGACCGAGGCGATTGTGCTGGTCGCGGCGTGGGAGAATGTCCGGCATGAGGTGAACAAGAACGGGATCCCGCTTGCGCTGACGCTGTTGCGGTACTTTAAGCGGTGGTCGCTCTGGTCGAAAGATATTATTCTGCTGTTGACGCCCGACAGCATCGCGGGCCCGCAGGCGTGGGTGGATGCGTACCACGACGCGCACGACCCGGCGAGGGTGGCCGGGTTGCCGCTCAAGTCCGGGCTGCTGCAGGGCGCCATCGCGCTGGATTTTGCCCAGGAGAAGAGGTTCGACAGCTTGCATGTGGTGTATGACGGGGTGAATGGGCAGCTGCCGAATTTGGATCTGATTAATTCGGTCGTGCACATCGCGCAGGGGCAGATGGCGATTGGTGTGGCGCTGCAGGAGATGTGGCAGCATAATGGCCGGTATCATGCAAGGTTGAGGACCATGCTGCGCGGCATGGTCAAGCAGGGCTTGGGTTTGGCCAGCGGCGCGCATAGCAGTTTTATTCCGTACCATGTGGATGCGGTCACGCTGCAGCCGTTTGGGGAAGGGTGGCATGACGAGATGGCCATGGGCCGCGTGGTGGAGGGGACGTTCAGGAGTTTGAATAACCTCCTCGAGCATCTGCATCAGAGCTTCTTTTTCTATCTGCTCATGCAGAGGGAGCGGTTTGTCAGCATCGGGACATACCTGCCCAGCGCGATGCTGGTGGCGGCGAATTTTACGATCATGGCCATCGCGGCGTGGGTCAAGAGCGGCCAGCCTGAGGAGGGGGCGGAGAAGAAGGAGGCCAAGGCGGACGACGCGCCGATGCAGACGGTTGAGAGGGAGTTGGCAAAACCGCTGGCTGTCGTCGCGCTGATCCACGCCGCCTCAGTCGTGCCGTTGTGGGTGTTTAACCACGCCCCGGAGAGCGTAAGTCTTCACCTCATCCCCAATCCAAACAACCTCACTCACTCAAGTAACGAATAACTAACCATTCCATCCAGCTCCTCACCCCGCTCTTCACCCTCTTCACCTTGCTCACCTTCCTCCTCCCACCTCTCCTCTCCCGCCTCCTCTCCCTCACCCGCCAACACCTGCACCTCGTCAAATCCCTCTCCCTCCTCCTGCTGGGCACCGCCCTCTCGACCCTCGCCACGCTCAACTTCTCCCTGTCCTTCTTCGTCGGCCTGCTCGCCGCGCCACTCTCCTTTATCACCCGTCCCATCTACGCAGCCCATCCCGCGGTCGCTGCTCTGGAGGTGCTGGGGTTACTGGTCTCGAGCCCGGCGACGGGGGTACTCGCGGCCGCTGCGACGGCGTATGGCAGCCACGGGCTGACGGATGTGTTGAGAGAAGCGGCGCTCGCGTGGCATGTTTCTGGGACGTACACGGCCGTGATTGTTTGGTGCGTGTGGTGGCCGGCGTGGGTGGCCGGGGGGTTGGTGGTGTTTGGCGGGAGGAAAGGGGGGAAGGGAGAGAAGGTGAAGACGACGTGATGGGTGGTAGAGTATTGTGTTTCGAAGGAGGATGGATGGTGAGCAGGGACAAAATCCGGGATGGCGGTTACACGGAGGATTTGTTGGAGTGTATGGTATGGCTACCGACTTCGAGTCCGATAGATTATAATACCCCATGTTTACAAGGATGCTGCTTTCCTATGTTGAACGTGCAAATTGGGATGCCACTGTCGACGGGATATTTACCTCCCGCTTGTTTATTGTACTCCTCTATCTCTAAACAACCAGATTCTTCCCTACCCCTACGAAGCCCATAGGTCCTGCCCAACCCCCTCGATCCAGTTCCCCAGCTGATTCACGCTCGAATCCCACTCGATCAGCCGCTGGCGCATGTTCTCAATCTGCTTCATATCCAGCACCTTGGGCTGCACCCAGTTGATGTGCGCCACCTGGTCCACCTGGTCGATCGTCCCGCGCAGGAGGCCCAGGCTCAGCGCGCGCATGATGAGATGCTCGATCTCGTCGGGCCGCACCTTGGTCTCGGCGGCGATGGCGGCAAACGTCATGGCCCGGTCGTGCGGCGGACGCCGGAACACGGCCTCGGTCAGCGCCGCCAGGTAGATCTTCTCGCGCAGCTGCCGCGCGTGGTGCGACAGCAGCGGGTTGGACTTGATGTGGCCCGAGAGCACGTCAAAGGCGGCCAGGTCGCCGCGGTTGAAGGCGAAGAGCAGGTCCCGCAGCCACTTGTCCTCCTCGCGCTCGGCGAGGGCGTCGAGGATCGGATGCAGCAGCAGCTCGCCAAAGTTGTAGATGCTCGTGCTCACCAGGGCGGCCATGGCCAGGTCGTAGGCGCGGTTGCGGCGCTCGGCGGGGGAGAGGGATTGGATATCGATGCAGGCGAGGTAGAGGAGGGCCGTGCGATAGTAGGCGCCAAAGTCGGCTTTGGCTTGGTAGTAGTCGGCGTTGGCGCCGTAGAAGGCGGCGTGGACGATGGTTTCGACAGAGTCGAACTTGTCGAGGATCCGTTCTGCCCGGTCGAGGTCTTTCCGCGCGCCGTCGAGGTCCGAAAGGTCGAGCTTGACGCGGGCAACGGCGATGGTGGCGAAGACGAGGGCGTCTTGGGAGTCTTCGTGGTCGACCTTCTTGGCTACCGCCTCCATGAAGGCGAGGCGTTCCTGGTTGTCTGGGAATGTTAGGCAGGGCGGAGGAAAGATTTGGGAGTGGGGGTGCACACCTTTACATTGTGTCGCGGCCTTGAGGGCCAGGTCGACCAGTTTGAGTTGGTTGATCTTGTCGGCGAACTTGGAGATGAAGACCTTGTAGAAGGGTAGACGGACCGGGGCGCTGCCCGGGTGGTTAAAGAAGTCGATGAGCTTGTTGGTGAGCTGGTGCCAGAGTTTCCGCTCCCAGAGCTCCTCAAACTCATAGACGGGCTCGACGAGCTCGGCGGGGACGAGTTCCCGCTGCTCGGCGAGGAACTCGGAGATGGTATCAACGTTCATGTCGGTGGGGGATTGGGGGGCGGTTGGGTCAGATGGTTATTGGCGGGGCATGGACTGATTGGGGTGAATTTGAGATGACTCCTAATGTCTCGGTGTCTGGGAATCCGGGTTCGATTGAGTCAAGGGCTGGGATGGCGGTGATGAAGGTGAAAGTCGGCTTGTGTTGGTGATGCAAGAGCTGGAGGTTCTGGAGGTTAGGTGCAGCCCACTTGCACCCTGCCCTTGCCTTGCCAGCAACTTGACGCGGCTTCAGGGCAGCCTGGCGAGGTACGTACCTTGGCATCCCGCCGGTGGTCTGTGCTTCGTCAGAGTTCAACTCTCCGTCATTGGTCGATCCCCGACCTGGGCCCCACCTTGAATCCGGAGCTCTGAGCCGCGGGCGCTGTCCTGATTGATCGAGGTGCTTCAGATCCAAACGACATCATCTCGACCTCAAGACAACCACCACAGCCACCGAGGCCTGGGATCCCACACACCACAAGCCCGTCATGGCCTCCCTGCCGACCGCCGTGCGGGCAACGGCCCCCAAGATCGCAAAGGCCGCCCTCCGCCGGGGCATCCATTCCGACGTCCACATCACTCGCACCGGCAAGCCCATCCTCCGTGTTCAAGGCGGCCGGTCGGTTCTTCTCTCCTCCTCCCCCTGCCCCGGATCTCCTCGCTGATATTTATCGGCTTGCAGCTCCTCCCTCGGCGGTCACACCGCTACCGTCTTCGGCGCCACTGGCCAGCTGGGCCGCTACATCGTCAACCGGCTAGGTGCGACATGACGAACCCGAGGCAATTTCGAGATCTGTCTCCCCGACTAACGCCTGGTCTGGACTGCAGCGAGGCAGGGATGCACCGTCGTCGTGCCGTACCGCGAGGAGATGGCCAAGCGCCATCTCAAGCTGACGGGTGATTTGGGCCGGGTTGTGTTCATTGTGAGGAAGCCAACCGGAATGGACGAGAGAGGCATATGCTGAACGGTTCCAGGAATACGACCTGCGCAACACCCAGTCGATCGAGGAGAGCGTCCGGCATTCTGATGTCGTGTACAACCTGGTTGGCCGGAACTATCCTACCAAGTGAGTTGCAAGGTGGGGGATACAGGTAGGGCCGTGCTGACCGGCCAGGAACTTCTCCCTCGCCGATGTGCATATCGAGGGCGCCGAGCGCATCGCCGAGGCCGTCGCCAAGTACGATGTCGACCGGTTCATCCATGTCTCTACCTACAACGCGAACCCTGACTCCCCCTGCGAGTTCTTTGCCACCAAGGTGCGTTTGTTGCCCCCGAAAAGGGGAACCACGCTGACCATCCCAGGGCGTCGCCGAGCGCGTTGTCCGTGAGATCTTCCCCGAGACCACCATCGTCCGGCCCGCGCCCATGTTCGGCTTCGAGGACAACCTTCTCCTCCGGCTCGCCAGCGTCACCAACCTCTTCACCTCCAACAACATGAAGGAGCGGTACTGGCCCGTGCACGTCGTCGAGGTCGGCGAGGCTCTGGAAAAGATGCTCTTCGATGACAACACGGCCTCCCAGACCTTTGAGCTGTACGGCCCTAAGAACTACTCGACGGCTGAGATCCTGGAGCTTGTCGACCGCGAAATCTACAAGGTCCGCCGCCACATCAACCTGCCCAAGGCGCTGCTCAAGCCGATTGCGGGTATCGTCAACCGCGTCATCTGGTGGGATTACATGTCGGCGGATATGGTGGAGCGCGAGTTCCATGACCAGGTCATCGACAAGACGGCCAAGACGTTTAAGGATTTGGGCATCGAGCCGACGGATATCAGCCAGTGGACTTATCATTACCTGGTGCGTTCTCTTTTTCGTGTTGTGTGGGTTGGGATGCCTGCTAACCCCTGAACAGAAGCACTACCGCTCCTCGACCTTCTACGACCTGCCGCCGGCGACGGAGAGGGAGATGCGCGAGGAGAAGAAGTATCTCCATGTGCTGGATGACCAGTGAAGGAGGGAATGGCGGGGAAGGTGTATATACCGGCGAGGTAGAGCATTATTTTTGTTGCGTCAAAGTCAAAAGTGCTTGCAATCTCACGGAATGGATGTGTACGTGTCTGGCCGTGTATCCGTGTATGCTGCGATGCCACATTTGATATGAATCTGCTGTCCCCTCCGTTCAATTGCACCCGAATGTCTTGGTTGAGGGGCTCAATCTACTCCACAATTTTTCTTACGTCCCAAGAAAAGAGGGCTTGGATCTCAGGTGTAACCCTCATTCTCAACCCTCAACGTTCTCATCCGACAACAAACTCTCACCTCACCTCAACGAACACCCCTCACATCTAACACATCTCTGTTATACCACGGCAAAATGGCTGCCCAAAATTCTGACGACGATGATCTGTGAGATTTCCCCTGTCTCTTAAAGTCATGAAACCCCTCACTTGCTCATCCACCAAAAGTGCCAAAAGACCGGATGTGAGTAAAATTAACACTGTGGTGATTACTGACAAAAATGAACACACAAACAGGAAGCTCTCCTCCTCAACCCTCGCCGCGCTCCAAGAGTTTTACACGGAGCGCGACTCGCGCGAGAAGGAGTTTGCCAAGCTCCAGGCCAGAGCGGAGGCCGTGCACGATGCGGCGAGCGGGAAGGGAGGGAAGTTGTCGATGGACGTGTTTGCGGAGGATTGGAATGAGAGTCAGTTTTGGGTAGGTTTCTTTTGGTCTCTGTCTTTCCCTATTTTTTAGCTTTCGTTTTTTATTATTCTCAATTTCCTTTTATTTAATTCTTTCTGTTTTTTTCTGGGTTAAGTTTTATTTTTTTTTTGTTTTCTTTTTTCTAATTTTGATTTTTTATTCTTAACTTTTATATTTTCCTTTCTTTCTTTCTTTCTTTTTTTCCTTTCATTTCTCTCCTTTTTTTCTTTTTGTCTTTTCCTTTTTGTTTCTTCTTGCTTCTCTTAGCTCATCGGTTTCCTCCTTATTCTTTTGTCCTTTTATTCTTCCTTTATTCTTCCTATTATCTCCAAGTCTCGGTTTCTGGCTGAAGGGGGCAATGGCCATGAGATCCAGTTCAGTTGTTTGTTATATCCAGCCCGTCTCAGGAGGCCTAAGCCTTGAGTCTCCTCGACTGCTAGCATGTATCTGGCTTCGAGACCTCAGGAGCAAACTCACGTTTTGACAAGGCGTGGTTGGCAATGTATCAGCGAGACTTGAGCAGTTACTGACGGTTTGCTGCATAGTACTCTGAGGAGACAGCCCGGATCTTTGCAACTCAACTCCTCGATGGTGCTACCGAGGACATGACCATCGCCGTGGTGTCGGCGCCAAGCGTGTTTGTGGCGCTGAAGAACATTTTGGTAGGCTGTTTTCTGTTCTCCCCTCCTAGATTCTCAGGATGGGGTCTCAGCGTGTGATGGAGGAAGACATACTAACATGACCAATCCATAGAACGAGGCGCCTGCAGACCAGCCCAAGCCCAAGCTGGTCTTGCTCGAGCACGACAACCGCTTTGGCGTATTCCCCGAGTTTGTCTACTACGACTATGCCCAGCCGTTGAAGCTTCCTGGTTTGTGAATCCTCTCCCAGTCACATTTGAACGTAGTTTCTGACCCAGCCATCCACCACCACAGGCCACCTGAAGGGGACATGCTCCAGGATCATCGCTGATCCGCCGTTTTTGAGCGAGGAGTGCCAGACTAAGAGTACGTTTCGTTTTCATCACCCATTCAGCGTTCGCTGCAAACAGATGCTGATGACATATAGCCGCCCTCACGGTTCGCTGGCTCTCCAAACCAGCATCCGACACAGAAAAACCGCGTGTTGTTCTCTGCACGGGCGAGCGCATGCAAGAGATTGTTTTGAGGCTGTACAAGTACTTTGACGTGAGGACAACAGATTACAATCCGAAGCATGCTCGGGGGTTGAGTAATGAGTTTTACTGTTATGCGAATTTTGAGGGGAAGGATGGGGCGTGGGGGTGGAGGAAGGAATAGGAGCAATGGAGCTGCGAAGCGGATGAGGCATGTTGATGACCTCAGTTATGGGCTAGATACCTGGATGTGGTTCACTAAGCGATGGTGATTATCATGAGGTCACTAAACGATGAGGTCCGCTATGTGGTGTGAAAACTCTTCAATTCATTGACCATTCCCCGACGACTCTTGATCTTCGAAATCCCTCAGCGCCTTGTCCATCCACCATGTCCATCATGTCTAGTCTCCTTCATCGCGTCATGGAGATCAACCCGATTAATCCCAGTACACGTCGTGGAGCTTCTTGATCTTGACAAACAGGCGGTCACCGTGAGTTCCCGGGTTCTCGGTCTCATCAGCGACGAGCTCATGGGCAAGCTCCAAGTACTTCTGCTGGCTCGCCGTGAGATGCCAAGGATCCTCCTCCGACAGTTTCAGAATCCAGTCCGGGAGCTTAGCGCCGTAGAGAGACACCAAGTCCATGTCGTTGGTGGCATCTGTGGAAAACCGGAAATGTCAGCTTGCTGGGGAGCAACATCACGATACACTGTCGTATGGGTAAGCATTACTTGATCCGTCATCGCTCATGACCAGCCCCTCGTTGTTGTCGAGCTCATGAGTAACATTGACTTTCTCCTTGCCTTTGGACTTGACCTCGTTGTTGGACTGGCCGTCCTTGGCGAACTTCTCATCATTGTTGGCCTCCATGTCGCCAGCAGTCGCGTTACGGAGGTTGAGAGCGTTCTCAGGCACCCCCATAACCTTGGCCAACAGACGACGGATGCCCTGGCGAAGCGTCTTTGCTTCCTTGAGCTTTTCGACGACGACTACGATCTTTTGGGTGGCCTCGTCGAGCTCGTTGGTGAGATCAATGAAGTCCAGGACACCCTCGGACAACATCTCAATAGCCTCGTCCATGGTGAGGGCCGGTGAGGGTGTGCGGAAGTTGGTTCATGTTTGTTGTGATCCTGTACGGATAATAGGTTAGGGTACGCTGTGAGTAAGATGCCAGCTCGTGATGGATGATCTGATATTAACGGTGGGTTGAGACGAGAATAACTCGCCTTTTCGTCGCTCCTCGAGGCTGTGGTGGTGAACCATTTCCTTGATGTTTTTGCGTGTGAGGGGAAAGGATCGAGAGATTTCTGAGCAGTCGTGGGCGGTGCTTTTGTGTGAGGGCGTTGCGGAGAAGGGTTCGACGTGAAACATGGCAGTAACTTGAGCTCCCAAAGACAATGAACGCCGAGAAGGTCGTCTATTGACCGGCTCACCCATTCTTCATGAACAGGTTTGACTCGATCCATGTCAATAGCCTCCTTATTGTTCTCCTGAGCGCACGCCAGTAATAGACCGCACACTCGACGACATCAGAGCTCTCCATCACAGCCGCAGTCACGCCGCCGACGATGATCGAAACCAACGCCCAAAGCCAAATCGATGCCCCCTGGTCCTCGCCCAGCTCGCGGACGTTCATCCCAAAGATGGAGGTGATGAGAGCGAGGGGAGCAAAGAGCGTCGCTAGGCGGGTCAGCCGAGTGACTCTGCTTGTTTCTTCAGAGGACCTTTCGGCTTCGTCGATGGCCGTGAGCTGGGCGAGGACGCCCACCCCGTGAACGCACTTTTGTAGGAGCGTTTCCGCGTAGTCCAGGGCATATTTGTAGTCGGCTAGAATCGATTCGACTGTCTTGGATGGCGCTTCAGGGGAACCCCTTGGTTGTATGAACCGTGGTCCAGTAGGAGCCCATGGCAATTGGGGATCTCTTGGTCCTTCTTCGTCCTTGCCATTGCGCTCGGCCGCGGAGGTCCAATTGGTTAGGAAGCTGATAGTGAGCTGGAGGGATCGTATGTGCCGGCTTAGATGATAGTGGTGGTAGAGCAGGTCGTCTAGGAATATCTTCGTCTTGACGGTGAATTTCCGCTCATTGGCTCGCTGTCGGAGATGCTTGGTGACCCCCGCATTGATGAGATAGAGGAAGTCCATCTCGGAGGATATCGACAGGCGGAACAGCGGCGACAGGGCGTAGAATGGGTCGTTCACTGCGGTTTCAAGATCGACCAATGTGTGGTACTCATGCATGAGGAGTTCAACCGTCGTCATGGGTGCGTTCGAGGGTGGAGATGATCCGGATGGTGTAGCTTCTAACGAGGATGCGCGGCTCAAGATGCCCAACTCTTGCAAAGGTGTTCCGCTATCGTCATGCCAGACAATGCCTTTGGAGTCCTGAGGTCAGCCAACTCGTTGTTTCAACCGGGTTCGAAGTGACACATACCCATCCAGCTGTTGCCGAGGTGATGGACTGCAATGGTGAGGCTTTGCTCCAGGGAGATGACGGTGGTTTCGTACGGATAAATGGTGACGTCCCGAACAACAGACGAACCACCCTTGAGATTTGACTTCAGATGTGCGATATCATCCAGATAACGGGCCATTATATCCTCCACCTCTCGTCTCAAACCAAAGATTTCAGTAACCTCAAGCTGGTTAACGAACTGAGGAGCTTCAGCAATGATATTGGGCGTCAGCAATGATGTCATCCACCCATGCCGGGAAGGCAGGATTTCAGTTGCCGTCCGACGGGAGTTGAGGGCATGTCCAGCAACGGGTCTGATATTGAAGAAGATGTGTCGTAGGAAGAACTCGGGGTTGAGATGGAACTTTGATCCAACAGCACTCAGCCATTCAGGGGATGGATACCCCTGGAGGAGAAGAATGACAAAGGTGTCTGCGACTGGAAGGATGGTGTTGTCCTCCAAGTTGCAGAATTCTTCGACTGTAGCAAACGGAATCTTCGTAACAACCTCCTTGGAAACCATGTAAAGTGATGCAAAAAGACGAGATGTGTCGCTACTTCCAGTGCTATTCACACCGGAGCCTTGGTTTTTGGTGTCCGGTCGTTGTGACGGAGAATAGGCCTTCGTGCTCCGGGGGGTGTTATATGGCTGCAGAAGGAAATCGGCGAGGATGCGGTAGCTCTCTGTGTGGTTGAAGAGTTTTGCAGTTGTGGAATTGGCGTAGCTTCGGACACTGTCCGCATACTCCGTCGGTACACCTGATAAGATCGGACATGTTAGTGGACAATATGATCCTGTGAGTAGAGTCACGTATTTTTACATTGAGGGCGGTCCGATGCCTCTTCAGGTGGCGATCCTCGAGATGTTGCGTCCGCAGGCTCAGACATGCTTTCGCCAGCGGGAGATGAATGGGAGATGATGTTTGTAATCAAGGAAAGGGGGCCTCTGAGAGGTTGAAAGCGAAGCAGACTTCAACGAGCATGGAGCAAGCATGATAGCAGAAATGTGACTCAAATCGTCCTATTTGAGCCGTTGAAGAGGTTTAGAATAATGTCCTCAGGATATCCGAAGAGCCTTGTCATCCATCAGACCCTGCAGAGAGAGATATCAGGCTGGGTATCATCGGGGCTGAGTTGTCCATCTGCTGCAAGCCTTGCATAAGGCTCGCAAGTTTCATCGATTATGTTGGGCGAAGTGGCGTCCTTGTGTGAAGCCTTGCATTCGCGGGTTCGGGAGGGAGAGGTTGGCACTAAGTTGATGGAGGGGCACATTACAGAATGGAGAGAGGTCTGAAATGACATCGTTTAAAGCCATTGTTCCCCTGAAGATTGATCCTCCTTCATTGTTCGCAGTTCAACTCCCAGGAAAGGCATCTCATAGAGCTCTCGTTTCGTTAATCATTCCCTGCCCCAGGGTTTCGTTTACTACGTTGATCACTCTATCCGCCCGTTTGACCCTTAATATTACACCTGGTTCTAGTCCTGGGCAATGGGTTAACCTTGCCAACCCCCCTCCTAGTCTAGACTCTCTTGGCCATAATTCCCTGGATGAGCCCGAGGAAATTGCCCAAAAATCCATGACGGCGATGAAAAACATACCCAGCAAGGCGCTGCGAAGTTTCTGTGTATTGATGAGTCCGTTATTGTAATTAGCTCATTTGGTTCAAATAGCGAGAGATGCTGTCAGAAATTATAACCCAAAACCGCTCAATCTCGTCAGGATCAGACTCGGTGTCGGTGGCGTCGGTTTCATCACGCATTTCATGACCGTTCGTGAACCTTTTTAGGGACTCATGAACCGCCCAGAGGACCCTGTCCAGCTGCTCGGTGTTGACGTCGTCACGCTTCAGGGTAGTCTCATCAAGCTTTGTCAAAGTCTCCTCCATAACCATGAGGATGGTGTTAAAGGCCTCTTCCTGCTCAAGACGTTCCTTCTGAGTATCCTCGAGCCTTGTTGTGGCCTCGATGAGCCCTGTGAAAAGCTTCTCGATGTTGTCTTTGGGCCAGTCGTCCATGTTAGTGGTGTTGTTGAGCTTGTGTTTCAGTTTCATCTCTTTCTTTTGGAGGGGCTTTCCTCATGGGATTTGAAAAGTCAGTAGCGTGCGGTGAGAGGACTGTGGATGGGAAGATGCTGCTTAGGAAGACGAATTGGAAACAGATATCTGGCTGTCACGGCTTCAGAGTTCTTGGTTTAGGTTTATGTTCTGGAGGATTCCCTTCCACGCATGCCTGCATGTCATCAAACGAAATAGAACAAAGACCACATTGTAGATAAGCTTTCTCTGGGAGACCCCAAGTATGTGCTGGTTGTACGCTTTTGCTGCGGGTGACTACCGCGCTTCGCTTCACCTTGCGCTGCATTCTCCGGAAGGGCTGACTCAGGACAATATTTCAGGTAGTACAATTTCCGAGACGGATTACGAGTGAACTTGTCACCTGAACTTGCTGTATTCAAAATAAGATGGGGCCAGTCTTCTGATTCCTATGACTAGCCGACTTTGACTCGGAAGATTGAGGTTCCTCATTCCAAGCCTTGTAGTGTTCCCCTCCTGAACTTCCACTTGAAGTGCACAAACATTGCAACCCTATTCCAACTCATGAGCAACATCGTTCCAATTACCACTGCGGCCGAGACCACCGCCCAGAGCCACAATGGTGGACCCTCCTCTTCACCAAGCTCCCGAACATTCATGCCGAACACAGAGGTGATGAGAGCAAGTGGCACAAAGAACGTAGCGAGGCGGGTCAGCTGGGTCGCCCTGTTCGTGTCCATGGCGGCGAATCTGGCCTCTTCCATTGCAGCCTCTTGCGACATCAGGTCCAAGAAGTGCTCGCACCTCTGAACAAACAATTCCGCAAAGAGATGCGTGTATCTTAAGTCAGACACAACAGGGTCGGTGGCGTTAGCGGATGCATCAATCTCTTGGTTCGTCTTAGAGACGAGCTTGTGATGGCGTAACTTTGGCCTGTCAGTACTCGGCCAGGTCATAGTGCGAGGAAGACTGGTTCCTCCTTCCTCTTGGGCGTCGCGCGGAACCCAAGGACTCCAGCCAGTTAGGGTGTTGAGGGCCAGTTGTAGGCAACGTGTATGCTGGCTTGCGTGTTGATGGAGGTAGAGTATGCTTGTGTTAAAGAGTTTTATGTCTTCCATCATTTCTGTACGGTTACGGGGCGTTGCCTCGTCAAGGTCTCTTATAAGAGACTTTTCGTCAACGAGATGCAAAAACCGGAGTTCCGAAGAGGTCGAGAGGCGGAAGAATGGAGAGAGGGCGTAGAGAGGGTCGTCGACAGCCTTCTGAAGGTCCACCAATGTGTGATAGTTGTCCATCACCCGGGAAGCCATGGATGGCTCTGAGGACTTGAATAATGCATCCAGCATTTTGCTTGCCACGGCAGGGTCGCTAAAGATCCTCTCTGGAGGTTCTCCAGCATCGTCATGCCAAACGATGCCTTTGTGTCAAGAGTCAGTAGGACATTCTAATCCAAGTATGAGAAATACTCGGTCTGAGGAGGATAAACCATACCCATCCAACCTTCTGCAAACCGATTGAGAGCAATCGAGAGGCCGTACTCAAGGGAGACCAAATGGTTCTCTTGTCCGAAGATCGACGTATTTCGAATAACTGATGCACCCGCTTCAAGCTCCAAGTTCAGATTTGTGAGTTCTGGCACGTATCTCCGTCCATCCTTTGTAGATTGCCACCTGAGATATCCGACCTGACGAGGCTTAGTTCCAAAGCCCCAAGGTTCGATCTTTGTCGTGATCAAGGACACCATCCAGCCGTCGCGAGAAGGAAGGATATCACTTGACACTAGCCGGTCCTGGAATGCATTGACGCTCCCACCAATGTAGTTGCTGTTGAATCGGATGTGTCGACAGAAGAACTCTGGATCGATCTCGAACCTCGAGCCAAGGGCATTCAACCACTCAGGAGAAGGATATCCCTGAAGGAGGAGTATGACAAAGTTATCCGAACCGGGGAGGATCTTAGCATTGTCCAAGCCGCAGAAATCATCAACCGAGGTGAAAGGAACCTTGGCCACCTCCTTTTCGGACACCTTGAATAGTGAGGCGAAAGGTTGAGGGCTCGCACCCGATCCTTTGCTTCCGATAGGCAGCTTTGGCGGTGGGAAATGGGCCATTGGGTTCCGAGAGCCGCCGTTTACTCCTCCGTTTCTGGCACGCCACTTAAGAGGCGGAGGATGAGCGTGTGGGATTTGAGCGGTTGCGTCCATTCCTTTGGGTCCGGGCGGCGGAAAAGAAACCCGAGGACTCTGGGAGATGTAAGGCCTCATGAGGAAATCTGCGAGAATGCCGTAGCTTTCAGAGTGGTTGAACAGAGCTGCGGCCGTGGAATTGGCATAGGTTCGGACTGCCTCTGCATATTCTTTGGGGGTGACTGTTGGGAGATAAAATGTTAACGAGATAATTGAGGGAGCGGTCTAGTGTATTCTCCGTACGGTTCCGGAGACCTGGTGTCTCGTCAAGTGGGAGGCTGGTCGATGGTGTCTCGACCGGCTGCGACTTCTCGTCGCTCATAGGTGGAGGTTGGGAGGACATGATGGATCGGGATCAAGAGGTAGCGACTCCTGTCACCAAGACAAAAGGGACGGCCCTCAACGGGACAGTGATGGAGGAAAACAGCAGGAGAAGTTGACAAGCCCATTCAACATCTTGTGAGCCCGTCAATATAGGGACCTACCTTTCCTAGGCACGTATGTACAAAGCACCTTATCTGTCAGCTGGACAAGAGGCTGGCAAGGTCATACACGTAGCTGGCCTGGAGGTGCATGAAGGTGCACAAAGACTGGCTCAAGGTTGGGCGTCATTGGCGCCTGGCTTCCAATATTTGCTCTTACAGCGTCGAATAAACAACAAGCTAAGGCAGCCAAGGTTCATTAGTTCGTCACTTTGGCACCGAGTGCGGACCTGGTCATCACCACACCTCATCTCCTTCACCTTGAATCGACTTGACGTTCGTCTTTGAGATGCGAGAAGCTCGACAGGTTGTCTCAGGAAAACAAGCTTGATCTGTTGGATGTCTTTACTTTATTCAATTTTCGTCGTTCTGGTGTTGAGATGGAAGTAGACGCAACATCCATGGTCACAACAGGCAGGATGTCGGGTGGGGCAGGGGTAGCTGCCCAGCCCTTTGGTGATCGGCGGACTGTAGTGCGGGTTAGGGTTAATCTCGTTCGTGGTAGAAAGTCGGGCCCGGAAAGTTCCCAAAAGCACCTATGGAAGATAGTGGGACGTCGACAAGTCAAAGGTGGCAACAAACGAAACTCCAGGCTTCGTTGAGATGAGGAAAAGGCCTTGGTTGTCCAAGTGGTTACCACGCTTCCGGACAGCGGTTTGTTCTATCTGAGGAGATCGAGTGGTTGAACCAATTGGGTGGTCCAGGAAGATGGTCGCCTAAGAGTGGTTCTCCTATTTGACTTGAACAAAACAGGCCCTTGGAGAAGAAGTCTTCCTTTCCGACCTTCCTCTCCTATGGCCCCTCTAAATACTACAGAGTCTCCCTATTGGGGTCAGTTTTCCTTCGAGCCCTCCTGCTTGCTTTCGTCCCGTTTGCCTGTTTCCATCTAATAGTGTTTTCGTTCCTCTATTCCAGGCCTCCTTTTAGTAGTCTGCTTCCTAATACACTGGATTCCTAAGGCTATAATATTCGGCTAAGACCTGAAGATTCCACTTTTAGTTATACCTTTAAACCCTGTTTCCAGTCTTCTATTTTCGTTATTCTAAATTCCAGCCTCCTGCAGTCAATTTTACGCACGACTTTCGTCATCTATGGCCACATGCTCCTTGATTACGTGCCTCTTACATGGCCCTTAACAGGACTATAGGTTTTTATCCGGCCTCTGCGGAGGAATGTTTTTTTCCTGTGGGCAGAAAAGTTAGATGTACCGGCACGCCCTGAAAAGGGCAAATCAGAGTAAGATTACTACTATGTACGTTGATCGCGCGGGAAGTGAGTTGTGCACTTACGTTGGTTGGTTGTTGGGTGCGATGTGGAGGGTTTGGTCAGGTTCACAAGATTCCTGCAGTTGTGGAGGAAAGATGGAAGTTGAACAGTCAAATATTGAGAGCAAATTAAATTTTACTGTGCTCAGAAATCTTAATTGTGAAGGAAAGTGTGCAAACTCTGCGAACAAACAAGGAATTGGCCTCTGGTGCGCAGAAGCAAGGGCATGAACCTCCTTTTTAAACTCCAAGACCCCTCCTCATCTCCCGAAGATTACCGGGTACTCTGCCTCACACCGCCAACTTGATTAAGAATCACGGCTAAAACTCATCAAAGAGATTACCCTCCTCGTACTCCTCCCACACCCCTGCACTCAGTCTCAGGGCATCCGAAGTATAAACATCACGATAGTCGTCGACGTTGACTTCGTTTGAGTTCAATTCCTCCTCATGTAACCCGCTAGGCCACACCGAAGACCTTCGTCCATCAGTCACGTCGGTGAGACGGGCGACAAAGGACCCATCCTGTCTTCGCTTACACTCGTAGTACGGCGGCCAGTCTTCCAAAATGCAGAACTCCTGGACGGCCGGGGCAAAGCGTCTTAGTTCCGGGAGAATTACCCACGCGAACAGCGTGTGTCTTGTCCAACTGCGGTTGTCATGACGACGGCTATGGGCCGCGTCAATGATCGAATTGATGTCGTCGTATCCCAGCCCCACTGCTAATCGCTGGAGCTTTGTGAGGCGTCGACACTTGTGAATGAAGAGCTGAAACTTCTGCGAAGTGGATACATGCACGGGATGGTCAGCGATCCACGGAAACAGCAGTATTATTAATCATATAGGTTAAAGAAAGAGAGGATACTCACCTCGGGAAATTCGAATGTGTTATTCCATGGTTGATACGCCGGGTTGTTTTCGTCTTTCCTGAGAATTAACCATTCGAGATTGGGACAACATTCGCAGATTACATCAATGATATATTCGGACAGTATCGGTAGCTTCTGGGGCTCGGTATCCTTGACTGTAAAGGCCAGGCGGCGGAGGGACTTTAATATATGGAGGTCTCTGGGTTGAGGAAAGTTCCACGCCTCAATATCCAAGGAGTAGAGGTTCGGACACCATCCTACAATAGTCCAAGACAAGGGATAGCCGGGGAGACGGAGGTGTCTTAGTTTCGGATATTTTCTGTGTTCTGGTTCACACATGATCATGAATTGACTGTCGAATTGGCCCCGTAGTCGCTTGCTTCGGGGCCTGATATCGAGATGAAGGTCTTCCAGATTCGGCATTAAATCCATGGCTTTACTGAATGCTGACACAAGGTTTGGCTTGAGGGAATGATTGCGGAAATGCAAGTGGCCCGCGGCATTGACCCAGCCTCGGCCGTTGTGGAAGTCAGCCGGCTCCTCGTAGAGCAGCAGGATACATGCATGGCTGCTGATGTGGTTAGAAAACTCAGAACGTAAGACACGGCTAGGTACTTTAATCAGACCCACAGAATATCAGCCCCAATGCCAGGCAATGTATTTGTTGGTTGGTTTGCTCGGACGAATGCGTCCAGTTCGTTGAAAAGTGCTGTATAATGTCGAGCAAAGTATACGTTCTTCCAGACAATGCCCTTCAAGAGATTTCGCAGAGCCTTGCACGTTTGGGCAATATTCGCGAAGTCTTTGAAGGGCAAGTACCGGCCGATTTCCTCCCAGATCTCGATGGGGAGACTGAAGATAATAGGGGCTGGTTGTTCCATCGTGAAGGTTTGACCAAGTTTAAGGATCTTCAGGGCTTCAAGTGTTCAGAAGTCGGATAATACCTGGCTCGTGAAGATGCTGGGTCGAGGAGGGGTAGCTGCCCAGCCAAGCCCTTAGGTGGTTGGGGGAATTGTTAAGGGTTAGGGTTAGTCACTTCGTCTTCGTGTACCACAGCCGGGCCCGAAAAGTTCCCAAGTAATTACGGTAGAATGGTGAACCTCGAAAGGGCAAAGATGGCGGGCAAAGGAAAATCCAGAATTCGTTGAGGTTGAAAAAAACTTAGTTCTCCAAGTGGTTACCTAACTTCCGTAAATGATAAACATAAAAGTGTGTCTCCAGTAAGAGATAACATTGCGTATGAACCTCCCGTTCAAACCTCAAGACCGTTCTCTGTGTCCTGAAGATCCAGCTCTTGTAATAGTCTCCAGTGCAGCTCATCAGTCTCTATATGCTCCTCCACCACCCTGCGCATTATGCGAAGCTTACCCGAAATGTAAGACGTGCGATAGTCCTGGACTTTCACATTATCCGAGTTCCATCCCTCCTCAAGCAACCCGATAGGCCACACTTCAGTGGCTCTCCCATCAGTCACGTCTTTGAACCGGGCGCTGAACGAGCCATCTTGGTTCCGTTTGCATTCCCAGTAAAATGGCCATTGTCCCAAGATGCAAAACTCCTGGAAAGCTGGTGGAAGGTCTCTTAGTGCTGGGAGAATAATCCACGATATAAGCTTTTCAGCACGGTCGGGAACGTTGCTGTTGCTTCCATGCTGGATACTCCATACATCAAAGGCCTTCAGTAGGTCTTCAGGTGGCAAGACCACTGCCACGCGCTGGAGACTGCGGAGGGCTCGACACTTGTCAATGAAGAGTTGAAATTTCTGTGATATCACACATGTCAATCGTTAGTAACCTACGGGAACAACGCGATTTGGGGGGTCTAATGAAACCGAGGAGACACTCACCTCAGTAAACGATGCTATCTCTTGCGGTGCGTAGAGTGGGTTTTCACCGTGCTTCTTGAAGATCAGCCATTCGATATTGGGACTATACTGACAGACTTCATCAATAATAGCGTCTGACAACGTCGGTAGGTCACTAGGGTCGGAATCAATAACTGTCAGAGCCAACCGGCGGAGGGAGGGCAATGTTTCGCCGCATCTTTCGTAATGGCGAAAATTGTGAACCTCGATGTCTAAGGAGTAAAGATTCGGGCACCATTTAAGGGAGGGCCAAAGATAGCTGTAGCCAAGTATACGGAGGTGCTTCAGTTGCGGATATTTCTTAATCTCTGAGTAGCACAACGCGTTGAATTGATGCTGGAATTGCTGCCACACAGCGCTGCTGCAACCCCTGATGTCAAGGTGAAGATTTTCCAGGTTAGGCATTACATCCATGGCTTTGGCGAACGCGGCCCCAAGATCTGGTTTAAGGGCATAATTGCGGAAATGCAAGTGGCCTGGGGCGTCAACCCAACCGAGGCTATTCGCGGAGTTGCTCGGTTCGTCGTAAGGGAGCAAGATACACGCATGGCTGCCGACGTCGTCAGAATGGTGTTATAACTAACTATCAGAGTTGATAACGACACCCCGGGCGGTTGCACCCACCAGATATCGGGGCCAATGCCAGGCATCCTGTTTGTAGGCTGATTTGCTTCAACGAATGCGTTGAGCTCCTTGCAGAGTGCCGTATAGGATCGAGCAAAGCAGACATTCTTCCACACAATACCCTTCAAGTGGTTCCGGAGAGCCTTGCATGTCTGGGCAATATTCGCGAAGTCTCTGAAGGGCAGATAGCGGCCGATTTCATGCCAGATTTCGATTGGGAGGCGGAAAATACAAGCCGGTTGTTCCATGGTCGCAGCGAAGCTCGATTGAAGAAAGTCGGCTTTGGGAGAGCAGCGGAAGTCGCCTTGTGAGCCAAAACCACACGTTTCAAGGTGCTCGGTTGTAATTGGACGACAAAAATCTCGAGTTGACGTCGCGCTTCGCTTTTGGACTTGTCCTGATGTCGGATGCGTCGGGGCCTGAGAAGTAAGCTGTTGGCCGCCTTTCAGGATCTTGAGTATTTGTAAATGTGAAAGAAACTCAAATACAATGTCCGGTTGGGAAGATGCCTGGGCGCGGGGCATGGCTGCCTAACGGTCAGGTTTCTTTTGGTTATCGGGCGTAAGATTGTTTATATGCTCAAGGGTTAGGGCTAATTACCTTACCTATGCTGATTTCCCGCCTTTCACCGTTCAAACAAGCATCCATCTCACTACAACCGCTAGCCTATACTGTAAAACATTTTGGCAACAAGCTAACACTGACCTTCCCGGGGAGTCGGCTCTCTTGCATCCACCAAATCTGGTGTTGGCTTGACCTTACAGATGGTCGCCCGGTGTCAATTACCTCCCTCAGCTGTTAGATGGTATGAAGTCGGTATGGTCAAATGTGCCTCGAGGAGGACGAAGAGAGCGATCCGCATAGACTTCCTCCGCATATTGTCTTCTGCTCACCACTCATTGTCGAAACCCTCAGTATCAAAATCCCCCCAGGGCACTTCCTCGTCTTCATCGTCCAGGAAGAAAGGCTTTTGCTCCTCGACCTCTCTGCCCATCCAGATACGATCGTCGGACTTCTCTGGCTCGCAACCCTCCTCATACAATCCAGCCGGCCATGCACCGAAACCTCTCCCATTCGTGACATCCTTGAGCGTGGCACGAAACGACCCATCTGCCTGCCGCTGACATTTCCAATAGAACGGCCATTCTCTCAGAAGACAGAACTCCTGGAGGTTTGGGGGGCCAAGGCGTTTCAAAGCTGGTAGAATGAGTCGAGACGTCATGTGTAGTGCCGAATTTACCCAGTCTGGTAATGTTTCGTCAAATACTCCCGTGGAACAGGATCAGGGGTATAAGCACTAAGCTCCCCTAGGACCACAGCAAGGCGTTGGAGTCTTGGGAGGTCTTGGAGGCTGGTAATGAACACACGAAATGTATGCATTGTACAGGGTACACTCAGCAGCCCATTAACATAACCTTGGTTTTAGAATTAACGCGATACGTACCTCCAGGAACCGTGGTCTTGTGGGCGTCCTATGCCATGGGTTGGTTTCGGCGCCCCTGAGAATTAACCATTCGATATCAGGGAGGCATGATATGGGCATCAACATTGTAGATTGTCAGAGCCAGCCGTCGGAGGGAGTTCAACCTGTCGACGGGCATCGTAAGAGTACGTGTATAATAGTCGCCCAATACGGCAATGCCCAAGGAGACGAGATTCGGCCACAACTCAAGGACAGCCGAATAAAGCGAAACGCCAACCATGCGCAAATGCTTCACTCGGGGATATTTCCTATTCCTCGATTCACTCAGAGCCTTGAGCTCATCGAAGGAGTCATGCCTTTGTTTATTGTAGCTCCTGAGGTCAAGATGCAAGTCCTCCAAGTTTGACCTCAAGTTAATGACCTCGAAAAGTGTTGTCAGAAGGGCCATCAGGCTTGGAGTGAGCATTGTGGGTGGCAACATGGTTTGAGGCATCCACCCAACCCAATCCCTGCATATGGTAGGCCGGCTCGTTGTCGGGGACCAGGAAACATGCATGCCTACAGAAGTCGTCAGAAACTTCGTACAGACTTGAGTGTGAAGTAATACCGACCGGACGTCAGGACCAACGCCCGTTAGCGTATTTGTTGGCCGGTTTGCTTTTATGAATGCGTTGAGTTCGTCGTAGAGTGCCAGGTAGTGCCGAGCAAAGCACACATTCCTTCAGGCAATGTGCTTGAACTGGCTTCGGAGGACCTTGCATGTGTTAGCCAGCCGGTCAAGGTCTTTGTTAGGCAAATGGCGGCCGATTTCATGCAAAATCTCGGTGGGCAGACTAATAATCCTGGCGGGCCAATCCATAGTCAAGAGGTTGTCTGGATTTAAGGGGTGGTTGACATCGACTGCTTTCCATTGTGGACTGTGGTGAGATCTGGCTTGGGGCGTGCGTGTTGCGGGTTGGTCAACGGTGGTGGGTGGACATTTTGGCAAGACCAGGGTTAGGGTTGCGCCAGTCTCTGACGACGCCGTCTGTTTCACCCCCTGAATCATCACGATCATGGCCAGAGGATAGAAGACGGTCAGTCGGGCAAAGAGGCCATAACGGTTAAATACTGGTTCAGACTCGGGATGGTTGCTTCGCATTCTCACTTGCACCTCGCCCAAGCGAGCAGGACAGAGAACGGTGTGCAACACAACGCTCTTCGAATAACGCAGGACTGGGAGCATTCCTCCTATCGTTTGCCGACTCATCTCGTTTACGGCTATGATTGAACAAATCCATGTTTCTGTGACTACACCCATCTACTGTCCGCTTCAACTTTGCTGGCTTAATCCGTCTTGTTCTCCCTCTCGACGTTCACGTACTCTTCTCATGTAGTAATCCAACCGGCCATACTCCAGGACCTATTTTGTCATAGAATACATTTTTGAAGAAGTCCTCGAAGGACCCGTCTCCCCTGCGCTGACACTTCCAATAACATGGCCATCGCGTCAACACGCAGAACTCGCGGACACTGGAAGGAAGGCGCCTCAGTTCTGGGAAAACGATCGGGGATAATACCAAATCATGTATTTGATCCGGCCGCCTCTGTATTAGAGAAAGATCATATCCGGGATCTCCCGGTTGAAACAAAGTTAGCAGAATGTTTGGGGCCAAAACCACGGCCAGTCGTTGGAGCTTTTGCAGGCGTTGGCACCCGGTAATGAACAACTGTACTGCCTGTGAGGGGCAAAACCCACTCAGCGTTCCGTAGACACGACATTGGTTCAGGAGGGAGATGAAGGAGGTACCGACCTGCCGGAATGGTTCGCTTCCTTGTGGCGGTGAATGCTGTTGGTTGCGCCGGTGGTTCTTGAGAATCAGCCATTCGATGTCCGGGCAGTGCTGACCGATTCCGTTAATGATTGGCGCTGAGAACGTTGGGAAAACGTGGTGGTCATTTTTTCGAACTGTAACAGCTAGTCGGCGGAGGGATTTCAATGTGTCGAGGCTCTTCAAACAATCAGGATTCGAGACCTCGATATCCAAGGAGAAAAGGTTCGGGCACCATTCAATGGTAGACCGGCACAAGGCGGAGCCAAGGACACGCAAATGTTTTAGTTGGAGATATTGTTTGCGCCTTGGATAGTTCAGGGTTAGGAGGTCGCTGAAAAAGAAATCTGGTAGTGGAGTTACGCATTGCTTGATGTCAAGATGCAGCTCTTCCAGATTAGCCATCAAGTCCAGGACTTCGCCAATTGCTCTCGTAAGGTTAGGCTTGTAGGGACCCTTCCCGTAATCCAGGCAGCATGGGGCATCCACCCAGCCAAGGCCGTCAGACTCGCTAGCCGGTTCATCGTAAAGGACCAAGATCGACGCATGTCTGCCGGCGTTGTGAGAAAGCCTCCACAAAACTTAAGATAACAGCGCGAAGCTGCAAGGTTGGCTAGGTGCCGTACCTGACATAAGGCCCGATGCCTGGCAGATTATCCCCCAGCCGGTGTGCAGCAATGAATGCGTTGAGAGCATTGCAGACTGCCAGATAGTGCCCAGCGAAGCACACATGACGGTCCCTCCAGACCAGACCGATCAAGAGTTTGCGGAGGGCCTTGCACGTCCGGGCAACATTTGCGAAGTCTTTGAAGGGTAGGTAGCTGCCGATTATGTGCCATAACTCGATGGGTAGGCTGAACACATTGGCTGGTTGTTCCATTGCGAAGAATGTGACTCTTTGGGGGATGATTGACTGCTTCAAAGACGAGTGACAGGACTTGGGGTCTATTAAATAGCTGCTTCGGGGTGGGGTTGGCTGCCTGATATGTCCGCTGATGGTGGTTGGTCCGAGGGTTAGGGTTGCCGTTGCCCATGACAACGGCAATTGCGCGTGCCCCCTGAGTTAGGTGTCTCACCACAATGGCCAGAGAACACATGGAAACGGGTTGGCAACCCTTCTTTTGGAGGGAAATCATGCGAGTATCCTCGAAGGAGACCCCAATTTGGCATTTTGAAAGCC
The DNA here is from genome assembly GCF_041956435.1 of Mycothermus thermophilus. Lineage (NCBI taxonomy): Eukaryota > Fungi > Ascomycota > Sordariomycetes > Sordariales > Chaetomiaceae > Mycothermus > Mycothermus thermophilus. Next base: position 600,108 of record NW_027191434.1, on the reverse strand, counting down.
CTAAAAGTCGGAGGTATATGGTGTTGAGGTGCTGATCCGTTGAGGAAGGCGAAGGAAAGGTCCAGCTGGCGCAGCCTCTGAAAAAAAAAAAAACGACAGCAAAAAGAAAAAAATAAGTTGATGGGAATAACAGGTCTTTTATCAATACTGTTGTTGACCACGTTGTACCATCTTTTCACCTTTTCCTAGGTCTATAGGAGGGAGAGTAGGTTAGGAACTACGGAGTAGAATTGTATAATAAGAGCTTTCTTTCGGACTGCTTCGTGCTCATCCCTTGGATCAATCCTGTGGCAAACCTCCTGATTTGATTCTCCACGTCCCAACCTTTGTTTTGCTAACCTTTCTTCTCTCTGTGCCCACCTTGTCGCTTGTCTCCAACATCATCAATCCTGAGGACGCCATCAGCAACATTTCCAACAAGATCATCGCGGGAAAGACATTTTTCGCCGGCCTGAACCAGCTCGATCTCGCACCCACCTTGAAGAGTCCATGCTCAGCTACCGAAGCAGATCTCACTGGGATACAGTGAAACAGAAGGCCCTCAATGATCTCGTCGGGGATGAAAGCGGTCTCAAGTTAGTCTCGACCACACAAAGCCGGAGCCAAAGGGACTTGGCATGTTTCGTGCGCAACATGAATCTCATGCTCGAGGGCCACGTGGTTGGGTATTATAAAGAAGTTCTTTTGAACCCAGGCTCGTATTATTGGAGCCTCCACCGCGAGCAATACCGACTTTCGCAGCGGGAAGCAGATAATCTCACAAAAAAGCTCAAGTTTGGACGACCCTTGCACCCTCCGCTAGAGGCGTGGTTGGTCAACAAAAGGACAGGAACTCCATCGAACCTCCCCAATAATTCCTTCTGGGCCAGGACTGGTCTTCCGGTGTTTGAGATTGACCCGGCCGAGATCCCTCCCGAAGTGATCCAGCTCCTGGGCGAATGGATGAAGGAGCATCCTCATGACCTCATCTACTATCCGGTGGCAATACAGAAAATCTTGCAGTGGATATGGATTGTAGAAGATCTCAAGAGACGGCTGGAGGACAACCTCAGCCACGTCAATCATCCGGTGCCGCACGTCTCCCTCTCCGCCTGGCTGATCCTCGCACATCTGTTCGAAGCCTTCCACCAGGCAAACCGCCTGGCTTGGTACATCCATCCATTCCGCTTCGTCCATCATGTTCTTAATGGCTCTAGGAGGCCAGAGAACACCGATTCGACCTCCTCGCACGGTGGCGTGGACAAGGCCAAGGTCAAGGAAGCGAAGGCGCCGAATGCCATCAAGGTCTCAGCCATCGAGGTGAAGCTCATTACCATTTGACGTCCTTTGATGAAGCGCCAGATTGGGTTAATTATCCCTTCGTCATTCCCCGGATCGCGTCTTCCGGACCTGGGCTACTTAGCTCCCAGTTGGGGCTTTGTCTCTCGGCCCAGGCTGAGCACAATAACCACCCACCACTTGCCGGATTGGAGGTCGTTGTACTAGCCGTCCATCCAATACCCCCCAGACAAAAATCAGGCAGATGTACCCGAATTCGACCTCTGGGTTCCCAAACGCTGGACCCCAACCCCCCTGGTTCCCGACACGTCCTCCACGGATAAACCACCAAACATCCATAAAGCCAAGAAACCTCTCAAGTCTGGGAAGCAGACAGTGTTGGAAAAATCAGCTGGCGAGACAGGAGATCGAGAGTTCCCCATCCGAGGTCTCGTTCCTCTGGTTTGCACGGGAACGCTCAGTCCAGAAATTGCGGCGGCCCTCGAGAAGATCACCAAGGATGCGGAGGAAGGGAAGCTCACCTGGGTTCTCCGTGGACCAGAGGGGGGAGTGGTCCCGGGCTTTTTCCGAGATCCGTGGAGCGAACTGGTCGTCAAGAAGGACAGGGGAACCAAGCCTTCAAACGCTCAGGAGCAGCCAACGGCAGCCAATGGCCAAACAACAGCGACAGACAGCCAACTAACGGCACCAGACAAGCAGCCGGCTCTGGCAAGTGAGAACATCATGCAACTCTGGATCTCAGGCCTTCATCAGCTGTTCGTGGAGACCACCGCCCGCCTCAACCGAGCGATACAAACAGGGCTTGCAGATCCCAGTCTGTCTTCACCGAGAACACAGGCTTGTTGGTGTTCTGAGGCCTGGATGAACCAACCCTTCAGTTCACGGACAACAAGAAGAGGCCTCTCGAGTCAGACAGCCATCCTGACAGGACGCTGTGGCAGGAGTTCCTTGAGCAAGCTTCAAGCAAAGACAATGACGGACATCTCAAGTCCAACTCCCGCTGCTGGGCCAACCTCATCCCTGCCGTCCAAACCTGGCTTGCGGACGCCTATCGCTAGTATGGGCCGACATCGATGCCCCGTATCTTTCGGCGCCTTTTTGCTGAAGACAAGGAATTCTGCAAAGAGCTGGCTTTCAGGTGGGGGGATTATGCCGAGTTCGACCCCAAGAACTTTTTTTGGCCACTCGAGGAGGCCGATCAGGATAGGCCGGCAAAGCGCCGCAAGACTGAGAAGCGCGGTCTAATCGAATTTGGCGGTCCTGAGTGATGGGGAGAGCTGTTGGCTGTCTGTCGAGTGGCTGATAGAAGCTCACTCATTGACAGGCTGGGGAGACGAGATGGCGGTGCTCTGCTCTGTAGATGACTGGATCTTGGCTGGCTGATATGCAACAGTCCGTGGAGATCAAGCTTTGCTGACTGCTTGGGTCTGAGAGTTGGAGGGGTGGGCGCAGGTTGGACGGTTGCTTGGGAGGCTGACTGCAGGGGATGGCATATCTTTAGCTTCGGGGTCTACAGGGACATGACACAGACCATGAGGTGGAGTTTTCGGGGGATTTCTGAGGATATGGGCCCCAGCTCTTCGTTTGAGGAGACAATGCGATGAGGTTCAGCCCAAGCATTGATTCTGGCATCTCTTGTCTCTGTGTTATCGAATACGCGTAAGAAGCAAAGCAGTTCCAAACAAGAGCAGCCGAGCAGTACAAAACGTAAACACCACCACCAGTAAGCGATTGCTCAACCTTCTAGCACAACACCCAAACTATCTGAAACATCTCAACCAGGTAAATAACATAACTTGCGTCTCAAGCCCAAGTTCCTCAGGGAGAACAAACACAAAACAGGAATACCTGGACGCGAGGAGAGCACACAATCCAAGATACCATCAGGTATAGAGGGGCTAGATTTCACGGAAGAAACCCAGAACTGGCTAACAAAAAAACCGTTCATAGAGCTCCCATTGTCACCATTGTGCACATTGTTGAAGTAAGGTTCTTGCCTGATTTACGAAGCGTTTTATTGGTCCCACATCCGCAGCTAACGCGGAATGACCGGTATACAATTCACATCCAAAAGAATTGCAAAGTTTTCCTTTCTTCCTCTCTTCATCACACTCCCATCTCCTCTCCTAAACGTTCCCGTCCACCGACTAAAGGAAGCCCGATCACAAAAAAGGACATCTCTTCATATTCCTACAACCATCACAGTAAGCTACTAACTTCATTAACCTCATTAGTTTACTGCGGTTATCAAATGCTAACAAATAAACCAAAGCAACATGTCGCACAACTCTCCTTCCGGCGGCAAAGAGTTCACCGAGAAAATCCTCCAACCTATCGCAGCCGAAAGGAACGCCAGCTCCATGCAAGCCGAAGATAAGGGCGTCACTCTTCCTACATCCCAGTCCCCGAGCATGACTTGGTCGACTTTCCACGCCGTGCTGAAGGCACCATCTGCTTACGCGCGGGCGAGCAACGGCTCTCGCGCCTCCCAGACGACTGCTCCCAAGGGTACCGTTTCGAAGCCTAAACTTTGAATGAAGCTCCGAATGAGCCGATGAGTGCTGAAGCGCTGGACGATGAGTGGAAGGACGATGGATGAAAACTTTATAGAAATCACGGGATGATGTTCTGGGTGGGTAAGGAGGAAATGGAACTCAGGATTCGGGGAGAGCCAATCTGGTAGTTACCTCGGCAAGAATGAACTGAGCTCGGGATTCTGAATGTTGCGTTCACATCTTCTCGTCACCCATGTTTCTATGGGAGTAGAGATTGGAGTGCTGTTTTTAATCGGGAAGCTTTGATGTTGTGATTGCCTAGCAATGTTGACGAACCCACGCCCAAAGAGTCACAAACGACAAGACCAAGATTGGCGTCAAGTAAAAGCCAGTAGAACAAAGGAATTGAGTGTGGGTACACTTTCATCCAAGAACCTGATCCAAGCCAGACAGACTTCCGGACTCAAAGGACCACAACTCCTCAATGACGCCGACGAAATCACAGCGCCGAGAGCTGACGGCGACAGCTCATGATATCGCCGGCGCGTCATGGCTATTTCTGCTTGCAGTTGCACACATTGTTCCTCACTCCCTTCCATATTTCCTTTCCGCAGGCTGACTCTCACTGTCCACCTCTTCAATCTCCCAATCTGACAACACAACATCCAGCCTCACTCATGCCTGGTCACAAGCAGCAGGCCAGCAGCGATCCTCCCAGGGATGGCGAGGAGCTGGGACAAAATGACAATGACAAAAATCCCATCCCGTCCAACCCGCCGGTCATTATCAATAAGCGCTATCTCTCTCGCACGACGCAGCCCAACTCTCACCCAGCTGGTGACTCGAAGATGATCACATGGGACCAAGTCAAGCGGGTCAAGGTCCGAGACACCAACAAGCCTCTGGCTGTGGTGTACGAGAAAGCCATTTCATGTCTCAAAGCCTACGCCCTGCGCAACGACTACAACCTCAAGCATCTTGACAAAGACATGCTTTGTCTCGTCTTGAATCAGATCGACCGCACAGCCAACAACCACGTCACCCACAACTTTCCCCGTGATGCTTGCACCCAAATCAAAAACGTCACAGACTGGATGGGTGACGCAGAAAACTGGAAGGAAGCGTACGCCAAAAGCAAGATCCCTTACATCTGGCACCCTGACGTCCTCGCCCAAATCCACATCTTTGGCGACGGGCTCTTTACCTTCCCCCCGCTTTTCCTCGATCTTCTAGATGAGGCCGGGCTTACGGATCTCATTGACCCCGAGGTACCAGTCACCAGCTTTTGGGCCGGCGCAAACTGGAGCGATCCCAAGTGGCGCGAGACATATCTCCGGCGTCCTGGTGGGCAACAGGTGCTTGTCGAGACTCCTCGCTCCATGGTTGACCAAGCTTTGGAGGAGGTCCGCCATCAAGTCCGTCGCGACAAACCGGAGGGACTGGGGAAGAGGAAGAACCAGAATAATCTCCCAATCAGGAATGCCGTCACCCATCAAGAGATCGCCAATGGAGATAACATGAACCAAGATATGTCTATGACCGGCGACCAGGCTGGCGGCATCGAGGCCATGGCTGCTTCTTCCGCTTCCACCAACACTGACCCCTCTGACACCCGCCACGTCTGCCACTGAGCACTCAATCAACTTTGTCACCAGCCAGTTTGCGACTGACCAGGCCAGCAGCACGATCAGCGAACAGAACGACCACCTACCTCATTGAACCGACAATTGGCAACGCTGATACGAAGTAGTCAGCCTTTGGGCGGCTTCAATCCAGCGAGTCTCCGGACACTGCCCCCGCGCGCCTCGTTGATCAATGCGCCTCAAGGAGCTCAAGAATCTGTGTTGCAACATTGATGGTCGTCTCGAAGAGCTCAAGGACACCTAAGAGAATATCTACGGCGAGCTTCTCAAGCGGTGCAACAAGCTTCTGAAAAAAGATCTCGCTCGTCCAGGTGGCAACTCTTGAGATGATAGAATCTTAAGAGCACCATAAACGAGGTTGAGACCCCTGGCAAGGGCATGGACAACTCAAGGCTCTCGCCCAAAATGTCAAGAATGACACGGGCGATAAAACTGCAGGTCTTTGATCGACAGGCATGAATCAGTCACACACAGGGACCGCCGGAAAGGGCGAACAAGGCTCAGTCACAGAGGGGTGGGTGATGTAAAGGACGGGCTTTGCATTGACTTGGCTTGACTTCGGACGATCTTTGAGTTGCATCTTGCAGAGTATCACGAAGACTCAGCTGCGGAATTGCCTTGCTGCCTCCTTGTTTTAGAAGAACTTGGTATGCTGTTCTCCCAGGTTGTGACATGTGCGTTGGACTGTGCGCCTTTCTCACACTACTACAATGGCCGTCGCCGCTGCCATCAATGCCACCGGCGACGGAACCGTCGTCAGCACCGCTATCAGTACTGCCATCGATATGACCGGGCTTATCCTACAACTTATCGAGCGCCTTCGGAGTATAAAGTTCTTCAGCTCATGGGCAGGACAGTGTGGATATTGTAACTGTGGTAGAACAACGTGATCTTATGGTATTGGACCTCTAGAGGTCAACGAGCTTGTTGATGATCTTGTCTACTTTGTATGGAGTCATGCGAAGGAGGTATTGCTGCAGGACGAAGCGGTGTTCAGCGTTGTTTATCTCAGTGAATCTGCTTCGTCAAGTTTCACCGCCCTTGTGGGGTCAAAAGCGCAGGACGGTTCCTGTAGGCCAGGCAAACGCTAGGGAACAAAGGACTTGTGAAAACATCTCCATGCTGGGCCCATGCGGAACTGACGCTGCCACATTTATTTGCTTCTGTCTGTGCACAGACTTTCATCCATCGTATCCTGGCCACCTCTCTTGTAGGTAATACGTCTTCCATTGGTCCGGGTGGATTATCCACGGTTAATTCTTGCTCCAGACCTCTTCATACAACATCTCACTGTACCATGATGACTCTCTGGTCCTCGCCTCCTCGACTCAGTGCTCCAGATGAAAGACACTTTGGAGTCTTTAGCCTTTCCGGTAAGCCCAGAGGTAACGTGTTGGCTTCCTAGACATCCCAACATCGTGGCGGAAGATGTTACCGTTCAGGGTGCTCGTGGTCGCAAGAACAGGCTCGCTTGCACACCCGGCTAAGGACGCCGCAGAGGTTCACGCAGGTGAACACAGGGTTTCCCATCCACCTGCTCCTAGAGCCGTTCGAGAACAGCCTGAATATCAGGCACTGTCGCGTCCTCGCAGACCACCGGGTCAATAATGGAGTTCTTTCGGATGTTGCTTTTTCCATCTGCGCGGTCGAGGACAGTCATCCTTGCCGTCTGGAGGGTCCTCCCCTCCTCGTCTGCCTCAGAAGGTTCCTCGGAGACGGCAAGTTTCTTTAACAGGCGCAGAACCCAGGCCCGGCATCATTAACCTGAACATGGTTGTGCGGGAACCGGGCTGTTTAGCCTCAAATTTCTAAGTTTAAATGTGCCCCTGGCAGAGGGTGCCATGTGCTGATGAGATGTTAGTGACTGGATGAGACGCGACTCTGTGCCAAGGCTCACCTGGAATGACCGCTCAAATGGCACAGCTAACAGGAAGCGCCTGACACCGCAGGAGTTTCATCCCACAGAAACGGCCCGGTAGCGGAGCGAGGAGGATAATCTCCAGAGCCTCGGCCATGATGGACAAGAGCAGGTGAGCAAGGGTGTCAAGCTCTTTGTTCAACGCGTGCGTTTGCTCATCTGTGAGGAAATCGAGGCTGAACAGGCTGTGTGGATCCGGGACGTTCTCTCCCCTCCAGGCCATCTCAATGCCAACCAAGGTGCCGATTCCCATGATGAGAATCCTCCGAGTGGCCAGGATGGTGGCTCCATGGAGGACAGTGACGAAGATCTTGCCAAGTCGCAGAGTTAGAGGACGTTGGAATGGGGAATTGGTGGGAGCGAATGTGTTGAGGAAGCAGGATGTGAAGAGAAACATTGGGAATTGAGAATTGGCTGAAAGAGGGAATGAGTGACACAGCTTCTTGTCTTGCAGGAGGAGGATTGTGGCTGCATCAGAAGTTCTCCTGAATAGAGGTTGAGTTAGAGTTAGCCGCTAAACCACGGATGGTTAGCGTACCCGAAGATTGTCTTAGTCATCTTCTGCACCCCTGCCAAGGCGCGCCTACACCGCGTCCAAGAATGCTTTCCCCTCAGAACAGGACTTCACGTATTGTCTCTGGTCACAAGGAGTCATCTCAGACATGACCGATACATGACATATACCACATCCACCCTTCTCATCTACGTGTCGTCACCTTCTCCCCTCTCACAGCCCGCTAACCCAGTCTCCTCACCCCCATCACTTCCCCTCAGACTCGCCCGCCTGGGATTCGTCCTTCTCGCGATGATTCTCAATTTGGATCCGGAGCTGTTCGTCAAGCACCTTCAGAGATGCGACTTCGTCCGCAAGACACGACACAATCGTTGACAACAACTGTTTTGTCTCCACGCTTGCCGCCTCCCACGCGCCTTCGATGTTCAAACCAGGATGGATGCTGTGCGCCATCTGAATGGATGGCGGCTTCCACATCTTGAACAGATCCTCCACGATATCATGTGTTTTATTTGCTTTCTTGATGTTGCAACGCAGAATGTGCCGGGCATACGTGAATCGCATATGAGCCGTCACCTTGTTGGCCATCTCGGCGATCCCGTTAGTGGTATTGAAGAACTTGACCATGTCTCACACCATCTGGACATCCTCGATGACGGAATTGGAGTCCAGGCGTCCCCAAATGCCACATCAGGCACCAGAGCATAACCACCCCGACACGATCGGAGGCTGGCACGTAGAGCTTCTGGGTCGACAACAGCCTGGCAAGCTTCAGAATGGCATCCTCGCGTGCCTGGCACTTCATGGGTACGAAAAACCGCATCTGAACTTTTATTAGTGCGCTTTCAATCCGGGACGGAGAAAGGAAGACGACTCACGGTCAGGGCGGACTGGATGTAAAGATTCAGATTGATTGCCTTGTCGGCATTCATTTTGTGGGGCTTTTTGAAGAGGACATCAAGTAACTCGACACCTCGAGAATCGCGCAGGATTTGCTCGCTTTCCTGATTCCACTCGCCCCCGTGCGGGAAGTAGCAGGTTTCGTTTTCCCGGTCGCTTTCACGGTTGCGGTCGCACAGGCCGATCCGGCACCCGAAGTCAGAAAGCAGCTGGGAGAGCTTTGGGCACACGCAGGCCGCCAAGGCGATCCACGACATTACGTCGAGGAACTTGAAGAGGAAAGTCGCAGTCATTGTAGATCGGCAAGTCGGTGGTCTCCTTCGTGAAGTCGGGCGAGTTGTTGAGCTGACTGGTGGCCAGAGGAACGAGAAGAGGTCAGGTTCGTGCATGGCGGAGGCCAATGAAATACACGACCCCACGAAAATGATGGCAGACAGCAACAGAACCTAACAGAGAAGAACCCAAAGATCAGACGAATGCACATGGACAGCTGTTCTAGGAAAAGGTCAGATACAAACCAACACTTCATCTGATCGTCCGTCACACTGAACCACGCATTCCGTTCGGCGTTGCTCAGATCATCTCATTTCAGTCATGAAGAATTATACTTATCATTTCCCCCCAATGGGTTGCATAAGCAAGTCAAATTGACCTACTGACGTACCCGCCCTGTGAGTGAGAATAAGGAAGTGATGTGGCCAAAATCTGGGCTGTTACCTGGTAACGAGGCAGATGCCTCCAGGAGCAGGTTTGCCTCCAGAGACTGGTTTGTAAACAATGTTTGCGCAACGCAGACAGACACGTTTGCGGTCCAGAATCTGGATACTGCCTTTTAAGGATGCAGCTCGCAAGGTGTACACCAACTCACATCAATGGGTGCCTAGAATACTCCGTACAACATGGGCTGTCCATCATCCATCCTGTCCGTGTGTTCCTTCAATCCCAGCCACCTACTCCCTTGCACCGCCGTTGTCCGCCTCACCGTCCTTAACCTCTCCCTCATCAAGGTGTTCCTTCACGCGTCCCTCGGGGCCCAGCTTCTTGACACGATCCAGACCTCGAATCAAGCCCAGAACGTCAGCCTCCGTGCGCCTCAGCCATTCAATATGCCCCTCCAGACTCGACAAGAAGCGCGCAAACCGCTCCGCGGCCTCTTTGTTTGCAGTATCCAAGATAGCCGTCTTCTCCTCGGCTCCAGTATGGCGGTCCATCTCCAGAGTCGTCAGGGCACATGCTGCCTTCCAAACCTCCAGTTCATTTCCCATCTCATCATGCATGTCCGTGGCTGATTCGATGACGATGCGCAACATGTCCAGAGCGAAACTGTACTTTGCTTCTCCCTTAAGGAGGCGGGGTTTCTCTGTAGAAGGAACGGTGTCGTTGGTTGTCGGGTTATCTGAAGTGAAGAGCTTGGCGATCTCATGGGCCACTTTGACATCGTCGATGCTCGAGTCTTTGTTGAAGCGTCCCATCTTCCACATGGTGTACCAGATGGCAACGACCTTGGGGCGATCGCGAGAGGGGATGGCGAGATGGGTAGCCGTCAGGATCCTGGCGAGCACCAGGATGGCATCGATGCCCATGAAGAGACGGTTGTCGGTCTGGAAATGGTTCTGATGGATATAAGCGTCTGCTATGCAGCAACATGCGACTGATAGAGCAGGGTGCTTACCGTCATGATCGCATGGATGACCAGTGCCGTGTTCCGAGTGACCTTCCAGGGCTCGTCGAAGAGGGTGTCCATCAGCGCGAGTCCGCGGTCCATGTATGCCAGCAGATTCTCATCCTTCTCGAGCTTATTTGCGGTTTGATGGAATTGTTCCGGGGCGTTGAGCCCATCCTGGGACTTGGAGTCGGCTGTCGGATAGTTCGGGCTGTGCCAGCCCATCAAGGACAAGAACTTGGAGATCATCTCGACAAGGATGGCACAGAAGAAGACCCAAAATAAGGTCCGCGCCGTGAATTCGTAAAGCTGGTGAAGGAAGTGTGCGGTCATGGTTGCAAGTTGAGCTTGATGGGTTCGCTTGATGAAGGGTGAGATGGAGTGTGTTGATCTGGTCGGTTGCAGGAGGATGAGGGAAGATGGAAAGTTAACTCAGATTGCTGGTCATTAAATGCAAAAGTAGACGGAGGGGAAGTGGTCGGTGATGTAAAGTAAACCTTGCTTCTGCCGCAGCGACCTCGAACCTAAACCTAAACCTCTGGCTCAAAGGACACAAGGTTCAGATGAATACCCATGTACGAGTGTTTCTGAGAAGCATCGGCCATCTTGTAGACATCCACGTTCATCATGGGCATCTCTTCCCGTCTTCTTTACCTTAACCCGTCTGTCTCTGCCCGCCTCTGCTCCAGGTGTGTGAGGAGACCTTCATCCCATATCCGGCGATGTTCTCTCTGCCGTTCCGACCGATGGTCATCTGAACTGCGACCTGATAGCAGGGTGAGGTACCACTCTATCCTCATCTTAAAGTCTGTATCAACGTAGATCTAAACCATCCTATCACAGTACGCAGCAAAGTCGAATCGTGTCCACGAATGCATCAACCAGCTCGTCTACTATTTATTGTTGTCGACGTCTACAACAGTATAATCATCATGATATCATTATACAGGAAGTTTTTAGTATGTCCAGAGAGAATATTCAAGCTACAAAAGTTTGCATGGAGTTTGTTGTGTCTTGAGGGCAAGGAAGATGGGTCGAAAGTAAACATCCCGTGTAAAAACGCAGCCCAGTAAAGAAGATCCAAGGTCAAGTCAAAGCCGAATCGCTCCCTCCGGCTCGATAGCTCTCCCCTCCCCTTGGCGATCCACCCCCGCTATCGAGTCACCTACCATGGTCGGTGTGCCTCCGGGTCGCCCTGAACGGGCCGCTCCCACTCCCGTGGCCCCTTGACCCTCGGCTGCCGAGGGTATTGCCAAGGGGGAACCGCCAAAGGGTTGTCCAACGAGGCCCCGGCGATGATCGCCAAGGTTATATATAGCCCGACTGCCTCTCCTTCTCCGCGCCCTGGGTGAATCAAAACGGATGTGGATACCACGGCAGCTGGTGCGCCTTGACGAAGATCAGCGCGAACCCGCCGCAGAGAAGGCGTCCGCTCTCCCTCTCACCAAGCAGATCAGTTGCTTGTTGGCGATTTCGGGGAGGATTTGGGCGTCCTCCTTGGCAATGGCTTCCGTTCTTGTTGAGAACCCAGGCTGTTGGCGAGACGCCTCGGCGTTGTCGGTATTGACGGTAGGCCCGCCAATGTCGCGGAACAAGTGGAGGCCACTCTCACCCAAAGTCAGCCTTTTCAAGTCACCTCTACATGAGGTATCTACATGGTGGTGATGGAGAAACGTGGGCTGGAAACCTCGTGGCTACACTGGTAGTGGCATAAGCACAGGCTGTGTTGGAGGCCGCAAGAGAGGCAGGCTCAAGAGTCTGAGGCGGAGCGGTGGTGAGGCGTCGGGCGATGTCGTCCATCACGATGGCCCGCATGAACCCTGACATGGAAGATCACCTTATCTCCAACCCCCGTTTCAAAGGAGTACGAATCACCCAGGCACTCCTGACCGATCTGGTTTGGAAACCTATCCAAACCTCACCGAAATGGACCAAAAACCACACTGTTGATATGTTCTGGTCCACAAAGGACCGCGCCCAAAAACATATCGAGGATGCAAAGATCGAGCTCACCCCGGGGCTCGACAGAGTTCTCCAATCCCTCTTGCCGCCAAGCGTGGATTTTTTTTTTTTCAAGACACTTTCCACCGCCGAGGAGAAGAGGTGGGGGGTATGGCGGTGATGGAAACCCCACTGCTACAAACCACCGGGACGCTGGTCGGGGCGGCAGCTCAAGACCCGGCCCAAAAGGGCTCGCGCAAGAAGAAGGAACTCCTCCGATATAGCTTGGCGATCCCTACCCCCTCGCCGGTGCCGGCGAAGCAGATATTGGGCGGAATACGCAATGTCGGAACGCCGCTACTCTGTCCTTATAAAGGAGCTAGATCGTCGTTGAGTTTATCTGCCATGTCCTCGATATTATTATCCAGGGGGTGAGCATTATCAGGTAAGATTTGTGGTTAAAGGTAGGTACATTTAATACAATATCTGGACAAAGTTGGAATGAGATGCCGAACTGAATCAGAAGCCTCGCTGTCAAGCAAAAGGAATGTTTGAGAGATCGGCTGGAGATGAGGGATAAGTATGTTAAGAGCAAGCGCGTCGATTTATAATATGTACGATGTTTCGAGAGATTAGGGACAGTAATATATTGCCATCCGCCAAATGACCAGGGGTCTAGTCCATACCGTGTAAATTCATGGATGTGCACGACCTGACATGTCAGGTCATCAAAGGCACCTTTGGCATAAATCTTACCAGCAGCTGGCCACCGCCTTGATAAGGACAGCATCGACAACAGCACCTGCACACATCAAGCTATCATCACCACGCCACAAGACACATCACGTACCCAAGCAGCAGGACATCACATCCTGAGCCCATTATCCCATCTCCCAGTTGTATATATACATTCACTATACCACAGTGCCCCCACTCCAATCGACTTCCGCTGTGCTCGTCCTCACCACCGTACATCAAGACGGTGATATCGGCAAGTAGACATCGTTTCCCTCCTTCCCAGCCACCGCACACAAGACATACACCCGCTCCAGTCCGGAGACGGAAGAACCCAACGAAACCCGCGTCTATGGCATGAACCGAACGCAGAAGAACAAATCGACGAAGAGAATGAAACAAGAATCCCACCCGAAACCACCGTCCAGCCAGGCGCCGTGCACCAAACTCCGTCCAGCCCACATCTGACCTACTCCCAGTACCCACCTCTCCTTTGGAATCATCATCATCAGCGCCATTTTCATCCGGCCTGACCCCTGTTAAGCCAACGCGCGGGGTAGAAGGGCAGCTCACGAAAGCGACCTGACGATATAAAACAGCAGATACGGCCGCGAGTTGAGCACGTCCGAGATCTGCGCCACCTCGACCTTGTGGTCGTTGAAGACGAACCACTGCCCACAGGAGTCAGCATTATGGTACAGAGACATCGACCTCGGCCGGAGTAAGAGAAATAAATGCTCACCTGATCTCCAACCCGACAATAAGAAACGTAGTGCCCCGTGTCAATGTCTCCAACATGCACCACCACGCACAGCAAATCGTAGATGCACGAGCGCGCGAGCTCGTATTCTGAACTCACGTCGTGCGTGCGGGCATGGTTGGTGTAGGGGAGCATGTTGAGCTCGAGGGGGAACTGGACGGGGGTCTCAATCTTGACGGCGCGCTCGTTGCGGCCTTGTTTGTACTCAAAGCGCTGTCGCCGTCCATGTCAGCACATGTCTGTTGGGTTCGAGCATGGGAGGGAGTGAACACACCTTGAGCTGGATGGACAATACATTCGGCAGCTTCAAAATGGAAGTCTGCCGACGCGCTTGCTGCATCGAGTTGCAGTTGTTGCAGCGGTACTCGCACTTGTCACCCTTGATGTACTCCTCATCCAGGCACTCCTGAAGGGTGAGGTAGCCACTCGGGCGGGTGGGGTTTTTCTTGCCTTTCTTCTGCGACAAATTCTCCAGCGGCAGGCTCAGATCCAAGAAACTCTGCTTCTGGTCCGTAACGCCGCCGCAGTTCTGACACGTCGTTGTGCTCAGTAGCTTTCCGTAGTATGTCCGATGAATGATACAGTCGCAGCTGTGGTCGGTGCCGCTCTCCGGCCGTTTCCCGTCGCCGTTGCGCTCATGCAGCTCCTCGGCCAGGAACTGGAAGAACTCGTGGGCATCCTGCTCCTTGGTGGTGACGAGGTTTTCGAAAGCCTTCTTGTCGCTGATCCAGAAACCGGACAGGATATTAGCTGCCGTGTAGCCGTTCGTGTTTTCGACGGCGTAGAAGTCCTGGAACATGTCGTCCATGGCGCAGCTCAGGCAGTGCGGAACCTCACAACTGCCGCTGGTGTGACCGTCGCTGAGGTAGAAGTTACGGAGGATGGGGTTGTGCAGGAAGCTTTGGAGGACGACGTTTTGGTAGCATGTGGCGCCAGCATTATAGATGCCACGAAGACCGCTGGCCTTGCATGAGGCGGTGGTCGTGTTTGCGGTGAGGAAGGTTGGGTTCTCCCGGACGGGGTCCGAGGCTTCGAACAGTTCATCTATTTTCCGTTTCCGACCTTGCCAAACGTTAGCACTGGAACTTGACTGGCATTGACGGTGTGCATTGAAGCTTACTGGCAAAGGAACCTGTGCCGAGCTTCTTAAGGCGCAGCTCTTCGAACGTCGGGTCATAGACAATGTCGTCACACATTTGGCAGTAGAGGGTGCCACACCTCGAGTCGACGTCTGCTCCGGTCAGTCACCAGCTCTAGCTAGGCTATTTTCCCCCATGTCCAACATACAGAACCTGTGTGACTTCTTAGCTCCATGTTTGGTCCGATCGTCCTCGGTCAAGGTCGAGGGACACTGCAGGCAGAGGTATGTCGGGGTGAGCTCGGTAACCGCCTGGCCGTCGGGGGTCTTGGCCGTCTGGGCAATGAGGGGCGACTTGTTGAAGATGGTGCTGAGGATCGCCTTGTAGTGTTGGATCGAGGTATTGGTCGTCGCTTGGTCTTGGTTGAAAAGTCGCTGGAGGTGTTCTGCGACGGTCAGTTCGGGGTAAGAGGGCATGGAAAAGCGCCCAACTCACCACAGCCGTACATTGGCGTCCCCGGCTGGGGCGCCTTGACCTTGTAGTTTTTAGGCGACGCCGGCGTCGCAGGCCTCGCTGACATCTTGGGAGTTTCGCGAATGGCAAATGGGGTTGAAGAATTTAATATCGGCAGTTGAAGTTAAGGCGCGATGGATGCGGTTTCGGGTCTGTGTGTCGATCAAGTCGACTGCCGCGCCGAGGGCACGGGGGTTTGGAGTTTAATTTGGAGGACAAGGGATATCAATGGACAGTTGTTGAGGATACGCCGAAACCATATATGAAAAGCAGAGAAGCGGATGATCCGGAGTTGGAACCGAGGGTTTGGGTTCGGAGGAGTTGGGATGGCTTGAGGTTGGGAGGGCGAAGGAAGGCACGCGCCGATGTTGCAGCAACTGGGCCCCTGAATGCCCGAGCTATTGTCCGAATTGACGGGCTATTGTGGTGTCAGGGCATCTCAATCGTCCAGTTGAGGTTCGGCGACAATACCTATGGTGGATTCTTACAGCGACAATGCCTCCGGATGTCTGGCATTCAATTGTCGTTGACTGCGCTGCCAGCAATTATCCCAACGCCTATTTCTTGGTAACGCCAGAAGGCGCCTGGAAATTGCTTATCGGCTGGTTTCCGCCTGAGCGGCTCGATGTTATCGATAAGCCTTGCGTTCAGGTCGTCGGCAGCCTCGGCATTGACGTAACCTGTTTAAGAACACAAACAGACAACCACCTCTGCATCATGACGACGAGAAAAAGAAGTTATGTTCTCAGACGGTTGCATGTCCATCTATTATTTATGTGCAAAACTATTTTAACCGCCTCTACAAGTATTTATTTTTTCATGGAAAGTCGGCACGTGTTCGCCACTGTGGACACAAGTCTGAGCTGGTTCTGAGACGTTTCCTGCATCCTCTCTCGTAAAAAAATGAATCTTGAGTTTTGTGAAAATATACGGCTTCGATCTCGGGACGATGTGGAAGCATAAGCGATTTTTGGAGTACGCATCTATGGGAGACAGTGTTGGTCCAAGCTTGGGAGCTCGGTCTCAAGATGCAAACAGGTGGCTGCACAAGCCAAACGCCGTTCACTTACACGGCGGCTTGCCCCTCACCTCAGCCTCGCCACCAGCATCTGACAACCACATGGAAGCTCTCCCCCGCAGCTCGTTTCAGACATTCCCGGGCACTTGAGAAAAACATGACGGAGGGGAAATGATTACTATTCACGACTCTCAACATCCAGTCCAATTCCCATCTCCAGCAGCCGCCGTGCGGCATGCCCAGCCGATTACATATGTACAACCAAGCAAAGAGACAACCTGACCTCCAAACCCCAACGCCAATCGGTATCCTCTGTACAACCTTGCTCCCCATTGTATCATCCATCCTCCTGCTTTACTGTAGTACGCAGCTCCGAGCTCCCGTCAAGTTGCATCCCAGGTTGCATCCATCCAAAACCCCAATCCCACCCCAGCCCCGCCACTTTAACTTCCAACCGCCTGATTGGTCCAGCCCACCAGGGGCGCGACGCGAACATGACCCGAAAATTCGCGCCTCCGAGCATCCGAGACGCGTTCGGCCGCGAAATGTGGCGCGGAGCCTCCCGGCCAACCGCGTCTGATTGGTTGGATCGCCGACATTTTTTGCGGTTTCGCGACACCCGGCCAAAGCTCCAGCCTCCCAACCACCCGCAAATCGCTTGACGGAATCCAAGGTTGTCAGAAAGGCAAAAACAGGTTGCCCCTCTCTTGACCCCGCCGCAAATGCTGCCTGGGTTGGTTGATGCATTGAGCAGACTCGGTGCGTGCGTGGCCCGGCCAGCTCGTGATTCCATCCAACTCGGCGCATTCCTGTCGGAGCGAACCAGCGCCGGCGCAGTTTGACATCAAAGCCAAATGCGTGAGCAATTATGCTGAACAAGCACCGACGAAGGGAGATGTGTGTTTCCCTTGGAGGAGAAAGGAGGGAGATGGGGGTATAATCATATCATATGAAGTATACTATTCTGGCTGCTGAACATGAAGGTGAAGTGACCCCAGGTACACACAGCAGGTAGTGAAGTGTAAACTCCAAGGGGTATCAGGGTGTGGATGTGCTAAAGTAGTTTGGGTGAGATTATGTTAGGGGGTCGAAGAAAAAAAGCAAAAAGGTAAACAATTCGCACTCCCAAGACCCAGAACGCCGTTGCTTCTTCCTTCCTTCCTTCCTTCCAGACGTAGAGCAAAAATGACAGCGTGTTGTTGAAGGGGTCATTACCCAAGCAACAGACCGGGTAAGAGACATGATGTGGTCTGAGGGTAGCAGTATGCGACAAAGGGGGTGGCGTGATATTCGTTCTCTTCCCAACAAGCGACAAAACAGCATTGTCATTAAGAGGGTAAGTCGTCAAAAGTAAGCCTCTTTCTCGTGACGCTCCGCGGCGTCTTAGACCCGAGCGTCAGATTCGGCGTCTTCCACGGCTTCTGCGCCGGACTGGGTGTCATATGCAAAAACTCGGCAAAATCAAATCCAAGACCTGGGGTCGAGGGGAATGGGTTCCCGCCGCCAGGGGTCGTCATCATCGACGACGGTAGGGCAAACTTGCTGCTCTTAGGCGGCGGGGTTGACGGCGGATCCATCCTCCTTGTCAGATTGGCTGGGGATGGGGAGGCGGCCAGGTACAGCAAAAGGTCGGCGCCCTCTTCGCCAGACCGGATGTCGTTCGTTGTAGATGTCGTCGTCGTTGTTTGTGGTTTCGCGGTGTCCCGTGGCTTCTTGGCCAATGAACGGCTACGCATGGGTGGTGTCCGCGGCGGGGACACACGGACGTGGTTGCTGTTGGTGACATGGAACGAGTGCGTCGGGAGTTCGTCTTCGTCGTCCGAGAGGGCAGCGAAGTTGGTCGGCCCGAGAAGGTCGTTCATCTGTCTCGTAGATCCGGCATAGAAGGACAGGTCGGGACCAGTGGAAGTGGTAAAATGTTGCTGCCGCTTTGGCTTGAGCGGTGATGACTGGGTGAAGTGGTGGTGATGCGCCGAGAAGGACCGGTGGGCCGTTGGGGACTGGCGATACCGCTTGCTCGGACTCGAATAGGCGTCGTCGAAGGAGGCAAGGTAGCTACGCTTGCGATGTCCGGTGCTGCCATTGCTTGATCCGATAGCGTCTGAAAACAATGGGGCTTTGAGCGGCGAGCTCATCAGTGCCCTTGATGGGTATGGAAGCTCTGAGGCGCTCGATGAGGAGTCGGACAGGAGGTCACCATCTTGGAGACGCCGACGGCGCATCTCCTGCTCGAACTTGGGCTCGATGGTGTCTAGAGTCTCATTGACGAGGTTATGTTTTGTCTTGAACTGGGCGAGGGCGAGTCTGTTCTGTAGTCTCCGTGCAACCTGCAAAGCGGTGTCAGTATCCCTGCCGAGGCAGCCAGCCATCATTTTTCTGGCTCGGTGGGAGTCGTACTTTGCTGATTTCTGCCCTCTTGAGCACCCGGTCGGCCACCGCCTCGGGCTGCTTTTTTAGCGGCGACGACATCATCTTTCTGGCGGTTTATTGTCCAGGCATGCGGTGGTGGAGAGGGGTTGGGGAGTCGGCCGAGGTGGGCGAGGTTCAGGATCTTCGAGGGAGGTGACTGGTCGGTTTCTAGAATGACACCAGGGCGCCGAACACTGCCGTTAGACGTCGCAGGTGGTTCCGAGTTTCGTCAGGCGGTGCTGTTGGCGTCTGAGAGCGGTTATGAAAAAGAACAGCAATCTATTCGGGGCACAGCCGGCGGTGCATCGGGAAAGAGAATGATGATGAGGGTTTGGGTTGCCGGAGAACCGGAGTGCTGGGAGAGAAGATGGAAAGCAAGGAGCAAATTCACATTCCTGTGGAAACCGGCAGATTGGGGATTGGCCGGGCTGAGCACTGGCCACTCCTAGCTGGTCTTGCTCCAGCTGCAGCGGCTCAGGGCGAATGGCGGCAGCTAGCCCAGGCTGCCAGGGCTACAAGGGGCCTTGTTTGGGCAGGCAAATTTGTTGGTTGCATCAGCTTGTCTCTGGGCTTGGGCTGCACATCGAGATCCACCATGACATTCACGCGCAGATGCGAGGCAGCTCACCTCATGCAGGGGAAGCTTACTTTAGAGGGGGAGGACATGACGGCACCGGGGCGATGGTTGAAGAATTCCAGGTCCAGCCAACAGCAAATGGTCTGCATTGGCCATATCGGGTGTTTTGCTCTCATTCCAGGAGTTCCGGATACAGCCAAAAAGTCTTCTGTGTCCCGGCTGCGGCGGCGTTCCCAGGGAGTTCAGAGCTTGTCGCAAATAAGCGAACCAGGGCCAGGGGGCTCCACGGCGTGGAGGTCGCAACGGGCCTGGAGCTTTGGCGGTGGCATCGGGTGGTCGACCCGGAGACGATGACATCTTGTTGACATGGACAGACAATGACAACGTTGCTGGGGGGTGGAGCTTATGGCAGGTAAAGTAATCCTCAAACCCGACCCTTTGGACGTGGAAACAAGACGAAACGAGGTGCATAGGTAGTTGACGAACTTCGGCGTCTGTTGCTCCTTTAGGTCGAGGATAGGGAGGCCGCTCGTATTCACGGCGAAACGTGATCACCTCCACAACACAAGATCGGTTTGCATGGGACAGGAGTTGTGCGGGGCGTCGAGTAACGTTGTGTCTGAGTCGTGGATTGATGATGAGGTTGAGAGGCGTTGAACGATAGCAACGTTTGCCTCGTTGTCTTGAAAATGAGGGAGAATCGAAGCTGGGAAGGAATCCCGCTCGGTGAAGGCCAGGAGCAATGGCAAGAAGCTGATCTAATCGAAGTGCAAAGGACCAAACAAAATTGTTGTCCAATACCCGCAATCCACATTGCTACTTGGTTCTTACGACATCGAACTCCGTATTCAGCCTCGTACTGACAAAGAGGGGAAAGCATGGCCTAGCTCTCTCATGGGGTTTTTGCGGTGGAGAGCTCCTTGAAGTTGGAGCAGAAGGCGCCTCCCGTTGATAAGAAAGCAATCCCTACAAGGGCAATTGCCCCATCGACTTGAACGAGGTCCAGATCGCTCTTCCTTTTTTTCATCTGCTTTTTTTAACTCAGAAGGTTGCACAAGGTGAGCTCCGTTGCAAGCTCTGGCTTTCTGCGTGTCGCTCTCGATCTGCTTCTGTCCGGGGTCCTGCAACCTTCGAATTCCCTGTTTTGCCCGACCCGAGCCGCTTCCTTGTTCTATCTCGCATTCCAGTTCCTGCCTGCCGCTTTCCACGCGCTGTGTCCGAACTTGAAGCAAGGAAGGCAGCGGAAAGAAACCGATAGGACGGGGAAGCAGATGGACTCGGGTTTCTGAGTGCTTGATTGAGGTGATTGCAGCTGGTCTTGGGCTTCCATTACTCGCTAGGTCTCGGTCGCAAGCCTTTGCATCCTCAAACCCATCTTCAACCCTGGGACACATATGGATCAGCACCAGGAGGTCAACGTCATTTGAAACATCTGAGAGCCAATACCTATCAGAACTCCACCCGACACGGCACATATCTCTCAACTGCCAACTTTCATTACTGGCCATGCGCGGCAGGATGTAACTGAAAAATCGTCCAAGTCAACCCGTCGACTCATACGTCATCGCTCGCTCAACAACGCACCCGTTTGTCAGGGATAACTCGGCGATTCACCACCAAACCCGCCACACGGACTTCAGGGGCTCAGTGTCACCATTGTTCCCACATCATCCGTTCAACAATTTGATGCCGTTCGTTCCACACGGTCAACCGCATAGACCTGCAGCATTTCCCGAAGTCTATAACCCTGAGGGGCTTCCGTCCACGAATCCGCGGTGTCCTCTCGTTTGTTGCTTCTCGTCGTATGACTGCCAGAAAGGTGCCTCAGCACATACGTTATGGCCCCTTCGTTATTCAACTTCAAGGAGCTGAGGCGCCGCTCGAAGGCGAGCTTCCGGTCGACGGATGCGTCAAGCGAATCCAGCAATGCCACGACCCTTTCAACCGGGTCCATGACCCCTCCATCCATCGATACGCAATGCGACACAGCTCCGGCATCCAAAGAACCTTCACCAACATCAGCGGCCCCTCCTACACTCCGCCCTCAACCGCCTTCCAATGGAGCCGGTAATCGGCTTAGTGTTGCGAGCGTGGCCAGCTTGGGATCGTCGCCTAGCGCAAAGGCGTCCAACCCGCCATTGTCCATGTTCTCCCCGAGGATAGCCAACGTGACAGATGGCTCGTGGGTATGTGGCTGTGAGTGTCTCTTCAAAGGTTATGACTAACGCGAAGCAGGTTTACCAAAAAGTGTTGCTCGTCCACGGCACCATTGGTGAGCCCTCTCACCTGCCCATTGATGGCACGCTCACCGTGAGCCGGCTCGACGACGCTTTCCCGCCCATCTCATGGCCGGCCTACGACTCTCGCTTCAAGGCCCTGGTGTATCTGCTGCCGGGTGCCAACCGCTTACGGTTCGACTTTTGGAGCCCGAAACTTGCCTCGGGCGGTCCCGGTCCAGTTCACTCATCCTACCTGACGATCCACATGATCCCGCCCACTGGCTCGCCGCCCTTGCAACTCGCTATCCTGCTCGCCAAGGACTCGCCTGGAACCTACGATGCCGTACCAAGACGCATCGAGAGGGAAGGTAATGGGCTGGAGCTGGCGATTCGGAAGTTCCGGATGGCTGCCTACCTTTGGCAGGCCTTTACAGCGGAGCAAATGCATCGGAACAAGCTCGGGCGGCGGACATTCAGGTTTGAGGAAGAATGGATGACAGGGACGGCAAACCTTAGAGATCGAGAGCTCGGCACCCAGCGCTCCGAGGCACGGATTCATATCATCAGGACCAACAAGACGGTAGCCGAGCTCCGCGATCTCCATTTGGCTCAGCAAAACCCGAAGGCCTCGAACCCCGGGGGGTTGTTTGGCATCGCCGCCGACGCAGTACGCGACTACTTTAAACCGCAAAAAAGGCAAAAGCTGTACGTGTCAGTTTTGCTCCTGGATGCGCACTGGGACACTCAGTCCAAGACGCTGGTGGGACATGCCGCCCTAGGCGGAAAGGTTGGGGATCTGAGCCTGGCCATATTCGGTTCGCATTGCCTCCAGAGCTACCCAGCCAGCTTTGAGGAGGTTGTGCCCGCGTTTTCCGACTGCACGCCGACCGACACAAACCATGTCTGCAACGACTGCAATGATGCGGGGAGCTCATGGGAGGCGGCCAACATCGGCATCGGAGCACATCTCCACGAGACAGGCCACCTACTTGGCCTTCCTCATCGCGAAAGCGGCATCATGCTTCGAGATTACGTCCGCCTTCACAGGACATTCCTGACTAGGGAAGCCTATTCCACCAGGACTCGTTCCAAAGGCGGTCCGGTCTTACTGGACGACGAGTGCGGCTGGCATCGTCTCGACTGTCTTCACTTCCGAAATCATCCCTGCTTTCGCCTGCCCTCCGATCCCAACCCGAACCCCGACCCAAGCGTTCAGGGGTGGCCGCTGGATAAGGGTTGTCTCGTCGCGACTGCCGCCTCTGGAATCGCGTACGTCGAGATCCTGGCCGAAAATGACGATGTCTGCCGCGCATGGATCGAGTATCTCCCGCAGAACGGCGGTCCCGTCCAGAGAGCGGTGACGCTGAACGAGCAAGAGTTGCGAAACAAGCTGCCTGAAGCCAAGCGGAAGGGAAGACTGCGCATTTCGGTCAAGTCATTTGCCGGCGGGCATTTGGACATTGATGACTTTGGCAAGGCAGTGTCCAAGGAGGCGTGCGTCAAGATCCCCAGTGCTGTGCCTGGCTTGCCCAAGACGGCGTTCAAGGGGATGAAGTTGGGCCATTCGAAGATGGAGGGATCTCAGCCGTGCGAGTTTATCTTGACGAGCTCG
This sequence comes from Mycothermus thermophilus, assembly GCF_041956435.1. NCBI lineage: Eukaryota > Fungi > Ascomycota > Sordariomycetes > Sordariales > Chaetomiaceae > Mycothermus > Mycothermus thermophilus. The sequence continues at coordinate 576,834 of NW_027191434.1, read as the reverse complement.
CTCAGGCAGGATCGGGTGTTGTCCAAGATTGTGATTTACCATGGCTTTGCGGTGGACGGGCTCGAGTTTGTTTACGACGACGATTCACGGCAGTTATTCGGGAAAAAGGGCGGGAAGCCGGGAGGAGATGTGTTTGAGCTCGGTAGGTTGGGACCGTATCCAGGGGTTGGGAGTACTATTTGCTGACCTTTGTGTCCCAGATATCCGACGCGGCGAGTACGTAACAGGATTCTTCGTCCGCTCGGGGTTCTGGATCGACGCCATCCAGGTCCTGACCAGCCTGGGCAGGAAATCGCCCCTGTATGGCAATGCCCACGGCGGTGATCCGTACGTTTCGTCCTCCTCCTCCTCCTCCTACGTCGCATCCGATCGGCAGTTCTTGCTCTTGTGTACTCCCGCTAACCTCGTCCTCTCCGTCCAGGCATACTCTGATACCCCCGCGAGGGTACAACATCTGCGGTGTCACAGGCAGCTGCGGCGCCTGGGTCGATGGGTTCTCCGTTATCATTACAAAATGAAGCCGCGCAGGTTTTGGGTTGTTGGAAAATGGTGCGTCGGTATTATAGTTAATGGTCTTGTTACACATTGCCCATGCAACCTTACACGTCAAACCTGGGTAGGGACATGAGTATGTTAGACGGGAAATCGGGTAGGTGCTTGGTTTTTGAACTCGAGTTTTGGGTGCCGTATTGGAGATTTGGTTGGTTGGTTGGTTGGGTGTTATCATTTTGTACGTATTCTGGTAGCATGGTAAAAGTGTACCTAATGGATCATTGACGTTGGATTTCCCAGGCCTGGGCTGAGTGAGTTTGACGAGGAGAGTGGTTGGGACACAACTGATCGTCGGACATTGAGATACGATCAAGGGGTTGTTGTCCTCCAGACTGTCAATGTTTGTAACACTGTTGTTATCCTGCATCGGGTTTCATGAATGCTGTGATAGCAAGACTTCCTCGCATGGGTTTGGTTGGATGGGAGTGTTTCGGGATGGCGCTGACGGAGTGGTTTGTGGAACCGCCCGCGGGGGTATCCGGCATCTGGCCGCCACGGGGCCGTTCCCGGGCAAGAAACGCATCGAGAACGCCGCCAACGCGCTGCTCGCGCGCAGGGGACGCAGGCCGGCGAGTCATAGGTGGTATAAGCGGTGGAAGAAGACGCATGAGGAGGATTTGAGGGAGATTATCACCTCCGTTTCCGCGGGTGGTGCGGTGGAGGGCAGTGGCCCGGAGAGTGCGGAGCGGTTTGAGGATATTAATGACTTTTTGGATAAGGTCTACTTGGTGGATGCTGGCGTCCGGGATGGAGAGGGAGACGCGAATGGCTCGGTCGATGGTCTTGACGAGTTGACGGATGATGTCAGTCAAACAGGAGAGGGAGTTGCGAATGCACCGAACCCTGGCGCAGAGGGCTTTATAACCGGCTCTGACGGCAATTTCGAGCACATACGACCATACCCACCAGAAAGCACGGGATCCCGTCCGCTCTCCCCTAGTTAAGCTGGTGAGGGCCCGAGTAGTAGTTGGGTCGGTGACGACCAGCGAATGCCGGGTGTTGTATGTTTTTGCCGCGTCTTCATTTTTGGAGGGCTATGTGGGTTTTGTTCCACTTGCGCCATTACACTACGTCGTGGGTGAGGGTGATGGGAAGCTGCCCCCTTTTACCAATCGAGCGATTAAACGAGGTTCAAGGAACGGCAGGTTGGTGGTCAATGTGGTCGATTACCACTTACATCCGGAGAGGCTGAATCCCGTTCGTCCTGCTCTTTAGGTGGTGATAGCATGGTTGGTCATCTGCCGCGGTTATTGGGATCCAAGGGATCTCGTGCCATGGAAAACATTGTTGAGACGGGCGGGCGATGGTAGTTTGGACGGCCCAGTCGGGGTTGGAACATCCAACAGCCTCCATATACAACGGAGGGGAGATCAAGAGAGAAAAACACATTTAAAAGAAAAAGAACATTCTTTACATGATTCTGACCCTAGGGGTATGCTAATGCTACATCCATGCCGCAAATCCCAACCCAGATACTAAAGACAAACCGTGCTCATCAACCTCAACCTGACCTGACCCATTCCCAGAGGCCAGCGGGTAGATGTGCTGTACCTACAGGTATATATATCGTCAAGAACACAAAAACAAAAAACGTATCATCGCCGGGAGGCAAGCCACCTGACGCCGGGCAGCTCAAAACAAACGTAAAGTCAGCCCACTCTTTGCCGACAATCCCAAAGCGAGGATTGCTGGTTGGCTCAGGCCTGTCAATAGTACTGATTCAACTCCACCCCGGAGCCAGCACCACCCGGCCCCGGGCCCTGTCCCGATCTCCCAAACTGCTGTGGTGAATACCCAGGATAATACCCCGGATTGGCCGGATTGCTCGGACCTGTGGGCACGTTGAGCGGCAGCCCTCCATTATTCCCACTCCTTTGCTGCGACGATGATGATGGTTGTTCGTCCTCATACATCCCCGCAAACCCGCCCTGGGTATCCTTCCCACCGACATCATCAAGCGATTTGTAGTAGTGGTGATGATGGTGGTGTCCGCCCCTCCCACCGCCGCCGCCGCCGCGCGGTTTGGATATCCCGCCCGCTGGCCCGCCGCGAGAAGATTTGCTGAAGGAGCGGTTCCCACCGCCGCCACCAGCAGAGCCCCCGGGGCCGGCGACACCGTTTCCACTTCCTGTGCGGTACCCACCCCTCCCTGTGCCTGCAGTCCCGCCGCCGCGATTTGGTGAGGCTTGGGTGTGGAAGTGCCGATGCTGTTGCGTCGTCGGGCCGGTCGGTCTGGAGCGGAAGTCGTCCTGGTGAGCGGTATGCTTGCGCTTATGTGGAATGGCGCGGGAGGCGTGCTCGTTCTGATGGGACTCGCCCTCGGGTTCGATGCGCAGGATGATCTTCTCGCCGACGGTCGTTTCGAAACGGAACGCTTTTTCGGGAGGGACAGGCTGCCAGGTCTGGATCTTTTGCGCGTCAAAGTGGCGCGCGCCTTTGCGCAGGGCCAGCACGACCAGCGGGACTGGGTCGCTAGTGTGGATGACGGCGTTGTCGGGGACGGGTTTCAGGCGCGCTGCCCAGAGGTTGCCGTCGTAACAGGCTGTGCCGTCGACTTCCCAGGTCATTTTGCTGCCGAGGCCGCCGATCTTTTCGAGGATGGTTGGGGACGCCGGGCGGGGACATATCATGATGTTGTTAGCATGGAACTTGACCTCGCCTTCGGCAAGGTTTGGCGGGGTCTGCGCGAGCGTGAGGAGGCGCTGCGAGTCGGCGTCCTTGATCATGTAGCCGGTGTAGAAGACGGTCTTTTTGATGGCGAGGCGCTCGTTTCGGACGCCGCGGCGCTTCTTGTGTAGGGAAGCGTTATGGTCGAGGATGAGCTTTTGCACTTCGGCGATTTCGACGACGGGGTCGAGGTAGGTGGCCATGTCGAGGACCTGAATGACCTCGCCCTTGATCGGGCCGCGCGTGTTGGAGCCTCCGACGCTGTTAATTTTCTCGGCATTGTAGTCGCCTAGGAAGTCTCGGAAGCCTTTGACGTGCTTTATCCTGTCTTCGTAGATGCGGATCTCTTCAGAATGGCGGTACGTCTCCATCAAAGCCTTGAGGAAGATCTGCTTGAATTCCATGGTGTTCGCGAAGGTCTCGTTATTTGGGCCGACAGCGGGTTTCAGGCAGATCATGTCGAAGGTGAGGCCTTTGCTGGTGACCATGCGCTTGATGAGATCGCTGAAACCCGACTCGGAGCGGCCGGTGAGGAGAACGCAAAGTGCATCTTTTTGCTTGTTGCTGAGATGTATCAGCTCGACAATCTTTTCATTCCACCAGCCGTCCCATGCGCGCGGTTCCTCCTTGTCGATGCCCTCGCCAGTGGCGGCGAGGATGCGGGAGTCGTGCCACCATCCGCCGTTGACAAAGTAGTCGGGGTTCGAGAGGGTTCCGATCGTCGCGTTGTTCCAGAGCTTGGGATTCGGGAGGGGAGTTTTGAAGACTAGACGGAGAACCAGAGGTCAGTAACGGTAGGAGTCAAGAAAACTAAATGTCTTCTCCTTACGGGTATTATCAAAGTCGTAGACGTGGATGTGCTTGATGGTGTCGACGGGCGGGAGCTGCTTGTCGAGGATGGACCACCGACCCATGGTGGTTATGGTGTGGGCGATGGAGGCGGCGCCATTCTTGTAGGCGGCATACGCCGTGGAACCCATGACTGGACGTGTCAGGTTCTTGATGCGCGGGAGCCAGGCTGATATGACCATCGAGCGGTCATGTCGCGTCGTTGTTGGGTCGTCGTGATGGGATGGAGGTGCAACGAGTCGCTAACAATTTCGAGGTTGACAAGGGTGTGGCGGGAAAAGTGGGCCCGACAAGGGTCAGGTGTCGGGGCCGCGGGGCGCTCTGCGCAAGGAAAAAAAATGGAGGGGAGGACGAGAGAAGTTGTAAGACGGCACATGAGAGAATCAAAGGTGAGGTGAGGTGAAGAACAATGTTCCCTTAAGAAACGGGAACTGCAAGAGAAAGTTCTTGTCGAATTTTTAGAGTCCCGGAAATCTGGTATTTTCCTGTTCCCAAATAAACGCCTTGCCGCCCAACGCCTGTTCTATGAGACAATCCTCATCCCTCCTCAATCTCATGACATCTCGACATCTTGAGTTTTGGTCTTCTGAGGACCGTTGTCAATCCTGTAGCCGATAGCTGCCATAGCCTCCTCGTGTGTGTAGGCGCCCTCGCGGAGCTGCTTGAGTCTGGACAGGGAGTCAGCATCGTCTAGGTGACTTTCTCACCAATCTCGTGAACTCACCTCCTCTTGTGCGGATTGCCCTTGCGATGAATGACGAGACTGCTCTCCGTCTCGAACCACTTGGCGCATTCGATGCAATAGTGCCGGCCGAGCCCGGGCAGATCCTCAGCAGCCTTGGTGTCCTTCCATTGTTGGAGGTGCTTGGGAGACTTCAGGTCGGCTGCGATCTGGTCGAGGTCCCTGGACAAAGGTCAGTTGCCGTTCGTTCGGACATGTCTCGGAGGGGATGTACACTCACCGCAGTCGCCTCCGTGTTTTTGTCTTGGTCCTCTTAGCAAAGATGCCCATGTTGGCTGAGAGGTTCGAGGTGTTGTTGAGGTTGACTCGAGATGGATGTTTTCGGCAAGTGGTGAGACGTGCACTTTGAGTTGTGGGTCCCAGATTTTCTCAGCTTGCCAAGGCCACGCGCCAAGCGGCAGCAGCCGTGACGTTGTGGGGCTTGCACCTGGCCGGACCTTGGCATGTGAAGGCTGCTCCTGCCAGAGCTTATCAGCGACCAACAACCACCATAACTTCCCCAACCTCCAACGCTCTTCAATTCAGCTCCAACTTGCACGCCCACATTCTTCACGCCGATCCGGACCTCCTCCGATTTTCGCTGTCGAGATCCGGCCGGTCACCGACGCCCCGGAGCACACCGGAGCTACGGCGCGTATCGCCCTCGGAACTCCAGCTTCAGCCGAGCGGCAAGGCGCCGAGACGGGGCTCCGGGATCCACTTAAACGGTCTCCAGGCCAGCAGAAATTTCCTCTTCCTTGTGTCCGGCGCTGCAAATTAATGCTCGCTGTCAATGCCGAATGGTCCATGGGTTTGACGAGACATGGTCCGCGAGGTTGGCGGCATTGGCGACATTGGGGATTTCTTCATCGGGCCGTGGTGGTGCCAGCTTGAATGTTGATGTTAGACATTCGCTTGCGTCACACTTTCAGCCCTGCGGCTCGTGTTGCGGGCGGTTGCGGGTGGCAGCACGGAGAACGCTTCCGGCAGGTTGGCCAAACTACAGATCGCCACAAAACAGGGCACAGCACATCCTGGATTTCAGGGCAGACGGCATCCTTGACACGCACACCTCGGCCACCGACAGGCTCCAAATGCCGCGAACCTCGACGTTGAAAACTGCAATCCACAAGGGCAGTGGAGATGAGGGGCGCCAATGAGGGGCAGGCCAATTCTAAGAGCATGGTCTCTCAGCTGTGGCCGTGAGTGGCTAGGTCAGCTTAAAGTTTTTTAGCTTCTCTAGCTCGAAGATGTCAACGGCTTCAAAGCCCAACTCGACTTCGTGCCATTGAGTGGCTTCAGGAGTTCTCGATCCCTAACAAACCCGAATATCACGGCGCTACTTCACCTACCCCTCAACCTTGGCCGAAGAAACAGTGAAATCATGAGGATTCAAGCCATGCTGCCTCGGCTATTCGTGAGATCATGTCCTTCCGTGAGACCCCTGTTAGTGCCCAGAGTACGCCGTAGAAACCTCTTAGACGAGACACAGTCAAGACCACAACATGGCCAGATATGGACCTATCCAAACTATGACTGTACTGTGTATATTCGGGTATGCCTCGAGATTCGACGGACTTGCGGATTTGGGTCTCGTATACCTGTCATGAAAGCAGGGCAGCTCTGCAGCAACCAGGGAGTGCTGCAAAGATGCGGCTTTGATCGGAAGTCCCGCGTTCGAAAGGAAGCGTGTGAAACAGTCTAGCCCTGTTCAGGCCGGGCCAGCGATGTCATGGTCGGGTGCTGCGGCAGCTTGGATGCTCCCCCATCCCGTCCCCCACATGCTGCCAGCCATAATCGACGCAAGCGTGATTGGTTGATGCACCCAGTTCTCCATTCGGGCGAGGTACTTTCTCGGCTATCACGGTGCCAGAAAGCTCGCCGCCGCAGCACGGGTCCCGGACTCTCGCTCTCGTTGCCACTGTGTGGTAAAATCCCGCCTTGGGTTCTTTTTCTCTTGAGATCTCGGATTCTCTCCACCGTTTTTTCTTTCTCTCTTTTCTTCTTCGACTTTCAACAGCCCGCCTTCGTTCGAGTCCTCGTCGTCGTCGTCGTCGCGAGGTCCTCTGGGTGTTTGCGCTGTCCCCCTCTCCACTCAATTGACTCTGTCTAGTCGGCGGCATTGTTGTCCGCAGCGTCCTACACCACCATGCTCGCCTCCCGTCAGCTCCTGGGCGTCGCCCGGAGCCGCGCCCTCGGCTGCGCCGGTCTGGGCCTCCGGCGCATGGCGACCGTGACCGATTCTCCCCTGGACAAGAAGGTGTGTTGGAATTGATGTTGTTTGTGGGCGAGCTGCTGGCGGATTTGCCCCGCGCGGAAGCTGGCGATCGACCCCGCATGAGATAACGGAACAGCTTGGCTGACGGCGAGACACGCACAATGGTGTAGGTCCGGCAAAACAACTGGGAGGAGGGCAACTTCATCAACTACAAGAAGATGTCGGAGAACCTGGCGATTGTGCGGTCGCGGCTCAACCGCCCGCTGACCTTCGCCGAGAAGGTCCTCTACTCGCACCTGGACGACCCCCACAACCAGGACATTGAGCGCGGCGTCTCGTACCTCAAGCTGCGCCCTGACCGCGTCGCCTGCCAGGATGCCACCGCTCAGATGGCCCTGCTGCAGTTCATGAGCGCCGGCATGCCGTCCGTCGCTAACCCCACCACCGTCCACTGCGACCATCTGATCGCTGCCGAGGTGGGTGGTGAGAAGGATCTGGCTGCTGCTTGCGACGTCAACAAGGAGGTCTACGACTTCCTGTCCTCCGTCTGCGCCAAGTACAACATTGGTTTCTGGAAGCCGGGCTCGGGCATTATCCACCAGATCATCCTCGAGAACTATGCTTTCCCTGGCGGTCTCCTGATCGGCACTGGTTCGTGGAGCCCCAGATTGATGGTGATTTGAGGATTTGAGCTGACTCTTGCGACAGACTCGCACACTCCCAATGCCGGTGGTCTCTCGATGGTTGCCATTGGTGTCGGTGGCGGTATGTGGAAGCTCCAGAGCACAGATTGGAAGGGCGCAACATTGCTGACGGGATCATAGCCGACGCCGTCGACGTCATGGCCAACCTCCCCTGGGAGCTGAAGGCCCCCAAGATGATTGGTGTCAAGCTCACTGGCCAGCTGTCCGGCTGGACCGCTCCCAAGGACATCATTCTCAAGGTCGCTGGCATCCTCACTGTCAAGGGTGGCACTGGCGCCATTGTTGAGTACTTCGGTAAGTTCACACTGTGGGATTTGTTTTGCGTTGCAAAACCGGTTTTGTCTGGCATGACGTCAATTGTTTTGATTTTACCCCTTTTTGACATGTTTTCCTTTTCTTGCCCGATTTCCTTTTTTCTTTCTTTCCCAATTGTCATTTTTCTCTGCCATGTAGTTTTCTTTTGTTCCTTCCTTTACTTTCTTTCCCACGCGGCATTTTTCGGACTCGATTGTCGCACCTTCCCGTCTTCCTGGGTTGCCATATTTCCTATTTTGGCATTTTTCCCTTTTTGTCATTTTTCCTTTTTCAGTTTGTTTACTTTCATCCACCCCCCTTCTGCCCATCATTTTTTTTTCTCTTCCAAATGCCCGATTCATGTTTTCCTTGTTCTTTTGAGTTGTCCTCGTGTCACAAATGGCTTTCTGGTTGAACATGTGTCTTGGTTTTGGCTGTTGCCCATGTCGACTTTTTGACCCCTTTTTCTGACATCCGTCCAGGTCCTGGTGTCGACAGCATCTCTGCCACTGGCATGGCCACTGTCTGCAACATGGGTGCTGAGATCGGCGCTACCACCTCGCTGTTCCCCTTCAACGACCGCGTCTACGACTACCTCGTCTCGACCAAGCGCAAGGAGATCGGCGACTTCGCCCGCGCCTATGCCAAGGAGCTCCGCGCCGATGAGGGCGCCGAGTACGACCAGGTGATTGAGATCAACCTGTCGGAGCTCGAGCCCCACATCAACGGCCCGTTCACTCCGGATCTCGCCACCCCGATCTCCAAGTTCTCCGAGGCCGTCAAGGCCAACGGCTGGCCCGAGGAGCTCAAGGTCGGTCTCATCGGTTCTTGCACCAACTCTTCGTACGAGGACATGTCCCGTGCCGCTGCGATTGCCCGTGACGCCCTCAACCACGGCCTCAAGGCCAAGAGCGCCTTCCTTGTCACCCCCGGTTCCGAGCAAGTCCGCGCCACCATTGAGCGCGACGGTCAACTCAAGACGTTTGAGGAGTTCGGCGGCGTTGTTTTGGCCAACGCGTGTGGTCCGTGTATCGGCCAATGGAAACGGTAGGAATTGCGCAATTCCTACGATTTGAAGCTTGTTGTGATTTTTTGCGATTTTTTTTTGGCTGACTTATGATTTTTTTTCTTTTTTCCAGGAGCGATGTTAAGAAGGGCGAGGCCAACTCGATCGTTTCGTCGTACAACCGTAACTTTACCGGCCGTAACGACGGTAACCCTGCCACCCATGCCTTCGTCACTTCCCCCGACCTCGTCGTCGCTTTGACCATCGCCGGCAACCTGCACTTCAACCCCCTCAAGGACAAGCTGAAGGACAAGGACGGCAATGAGTTCCTGCTCACTCCTCCGAGCGGTGATGCCCTTCCCTCGACCGGCTTCGACCCCGGCCGCAACACCTACCAGGCTCCTCCCAAGGACCGTGCCTCGGTCACCGTCCAGGTCTCCCCTACCTCGGACCGTCTCCAGCTGCTCTCGCCCTTCCAGCCTTGGGACGGCAAGGACGCCACCGACCTCCCCATCCTGATCAAGGCTCAGGGCAAGACCAGTAAGTCACCGTTCATGTCGTCTTCATGACCTTCGAAATACTTGACAGCTAACCCCCTCCCCTAGCCACCGACCACATCTCCATGGCCGGCCCGTGGCTCAAGTACCGTGGCCACCTTGACAACATCTCCAACAACATGCTCATCGGCGCCATCAACGCCGCCAACGGCGAGGCCAACAAGGTCAAGAACCAGACCACCGGCGCTTGGGACGCCGTCCCGGCCGTTGCCCGCGACTACAAGGCCAAGGGCATCAAGTGGGTCGTCATTGGCGACTGGAACTACGGCGAGGGCTCGTCCCGCGAGCACGCCGCCCTCGAGCCCCGCCACCTGGGCGGTCTGGCCATCATCACCCGCTCCTTCGCCCGCATCCACGAGACCAACCTCAAGAAGCAGGGTATGCTGCCCCTGACCTTCTCGGACCCGGCCGACTACGACCGCATCCAGCCCGATGACAAGGTCGACATCCTCTGCACCGAGCTCGCCCCTGGCAAGCCCATCACCATGCGCGTCCACCCGGCCGATGGCAGCCCGAGCTACGAGATCAAGCTCAGCCACACCTTCAACGAGGGCCAGATTGAGTGGTTCAAGAACGGCAGCGCGCTCAACACCATGGCCAAGAGTGCCAAGAACTAAGTGGGTTGTTTGTGAGTTTGGGGGGTGAGAATGATGGGAGAAAAAAGGATGAGTTGATGATGTATTCATCGTCGCAGGAGGTGGGTGTGAGTGGTTTCGGTCGGGGACCAACGGAATCGGCGTACATCTGCGCACTGTTTTTCGTTTGTATCTTATAGTCGGGGCGCTTGCATTGCAATGGATTTGTTACCCTACGATGACGGTTTCTGCTAAGTGACTTGACCTGTGTGCATGTGCTCTATCGTAGTGATGCTGGCATGGAGATGAAAGAGAGGATGGGAATGACATATCTTGTCTTCGAACTCAGCCCTGATGGGGATGGAAGAAGCTTGACGAAGCGCAATGACCAAACCTAGGGAGACAAGTCACAAGATACAACAGTCAAGACAGAATTGCAACAACCACAACACAGTAACAAGTCTATTAATTTTCGGTATCTTGGCTCTGTCTCTTACCCCCGGGTGCTGTACTTAGAATCATGTCAACATTTTCTAGGTGTGAACGCGGGGGGACGGGTTGTGTATATGTATATGTGTAAGGTACATGCACATACAACCGGAAGACAAAAAGGAGGACTTGGGCAACGGTTAAACGACGGAGTACGCACCAAAACTGTCAGACCGAAATTCTCTCAGCTAAGTATCGAGCTCAACGACAAGACCTCAAAACTTACATGCTCAAGCACTTGTTGACCCAGCTAGACACCCATACAGCTAGCTTCTTCTCGACTAGCGCAGTATATCTTTTCCTTTTCCTTCCTTAATATTCTTTCTTTTTTTATTTTCATTTCTTGTTTATTTTACTTTCTTTTGTACTATACTTCTATCTTATCTCCTATCTTCTATCCTTTGTTATCCTCTCTTCCATCCTCTCTTTTATCTTCTGTCTCTTCAATGACAGAATAAAGGATTCGGACGCTAAGAGGGGGAGGGGGTGTCTGCCAAGGGTTGTTCGTCGCCGCGGTCTACTCTTTCAAGCGTGCCACCTCCGCTGGCCGTTTGCAAGGGGGAATATCGTGAGGGTACCTCGGCGGTGTACCGAATCCCCGTCGCCATGATGACTGTGAGGATCTTGTCGAGGTCCCCGATCTGGATGCCTTCACCGAAGGCAGCAGACCTCCTAACATTTGATTCCAAGTACGTGACACATTTGTCGCGGGTGTTCTGCAGACCGAGCGCCAGTGCCTGGAAGCTGGAGGACACCCGTGAGGTCTGGTTTGACGCATGTCGGGGATCGGAGAGGAAATACCTTCCGCAGGCGGCACGAAGGTCACTGGAGAAGTCCTTGAGTGTGGCATGGAGCCATAGAGCCTTCTCCAGGGCCAAGTCATCCCCGGCGAGGCCATGAGCGTCGAGGGCATCAAGGGCGGAGGCTTGGATGGTAGCGTCCATGAGGCTGGGCAGCTCGATGATGGTGATTCTTTTGGTCTTGCATTGAGAACCCCGGCAGACAGACGCGAAGCACGACAGGTTCTCCTCCAGCCTGTGCTTTTCGTCTCGGAGGACCGGAGCTCGGCTTCTATCATATAACTTGGGGAACGTCGCGACGGCGGCGGCGATGTGGCGATGACGAAGATGGAACGGCTGGTGAAGGTAAATACATGCTTATTTTTTTCTTTATTCTCTTTCCTT
>NW_027191434.1:515403-564048 GCF_041956435.1 Mycothermus thermophilus | reverse complement strand
TTTTCTTTTCTCTTTTTCTCTGTTTCTTTTTCTTTTCTTTTTTTCTTTTTTTCTTTGTTTAATTCCTTTTCCTTTTTCTCTTTTTCTTGTTCTCTTTCTTCCTTTTCTTACGCTCATAATATCAACGCGATGACCGGGCGGCACGTAGTATTTAGCGATGGAAAATTGTCGACCATTCCCTTCTTTGCTACGACACTCTATATTCTTCAGAGATTCCTTCACGATGTTCTGTCCTATGACAAACAGAGACAAAGCATCTGTCCCATGTCTCCCTCCCATGTCCTTTTTCGTCTTCAAAATCCATGATGGCTGTTGAAAGCATCTATATAGTCCTGTCTCCAACGCCTCAACTCTACGTCTGCTATATTTACCTTCTCCGTCTCAACCAAATCACCTGACGGCGTAGGTGCTCTCCAACTCCTGTATCTTCAATCCATCGCCTCGAATGGTAACACCACCACCAATTACGCCCCCGTCATCTTTACGTCCCCATCTCCCTTCTCCTCCTCCTCCATCTTCCTCATCATCCAATTCATCATGCACCACACCGTCTCAAAAGCTTTGACCCGCTCCTCCGCCTTGAAGAAGTCAAACCACCTGCTCCTCCACACCTTCAAGCCACCCCAATGTTTGGGATCAGTCCCATCCACCCCGTCCTCCGTCTCCCCAGCCAAAACCTTCAGCAACCGATCCGGAACCCGCACCCGGACCACGCTGACGTGATGGAACAGGCTGCTGACGACAAATATGTCGTCGTAATCAGCCCCACGCACGCGTCCGATAGCTTCGTACCGCGTCTTCTTGTCCCAGGTCGACGATGGCGGACGGAGCGCGCGGTAATTGTCGTACATGGGGAGGTTGCCGGACTTCTTGAGGCGTTTGGCGGATTTCGAGTCGGCACTGCTGTCGCTGGCCAATGACTCAGCAATGCTAGCAAAACCGCTGCTGGGTTGGCCTGGTATCCCCGCAAAGGGGGGACGGGATCTCTGCGGCAATGCCACCCCGCCCCTAGCAGGAGAAGCACTCCCGGCACCTCCAGAAACCGCAACCTCCGAAGTCACCGGCGCATCTTTATCCCCGACGGTCTGGTCTTCCCCGCTCAGCATGTCCACCTCCCTCCCAATCGGCCCTCCCGGCCCGCCGCCCCAGCGGGGCTTGGTGCACCACCACGCCCCCTCGCCAATCTTCTTCTCCTCCTTGCCCTCCCTGGCGCGCAACTGCGCGGTAATCAACGCGGCGACAATCTCCCTTGCCAAATCCAGCGTCGACTCCTTGTCCGGGCCTTGCCCCTCGGCAGGAGGAGGCGGGAAGGAGGTGACGTGCCTCGCGCTGACGGCAGCAACGGGACCGTCGACGATCCCCGCCCGGGCGGTTTCCCGGGTCGCTGGCGCGCGGTAGATGAAGGTACACCCCGAGGAGAAGTAGCTGTTCCGCTCGGCACCCGAGGGGGTGCGCGAGGTGATGAACAGGCGGGGTTCCACGCGCGCAGGCTGGACGCTGCAGGCAAAGTCGAAGGCGACGAGCTTGAGGAAGGCATTGATCATGTTGTTGCGGTAGTCGGCGGGCATGTCATGGCCGGCGGAGGTGCGGTAGTATTCAGGCTCGTTAGGGTCATTCTCTGGCTTTTTGTCGTCGCTAGACTGGTCTGCGGTGGCTGCGCCATCTTCCTGGTCTGGTTTCGATTCGGAAGGAGGTGGTTTGGATGTATCCTCCCAGTAGGCCGAGTACAGTTCCAAGTTGCGGAAGAACTCGTAGGCGTTGCCCAGGCGTATGGGCGGTTGGCCCTTGAGAGGGGGGAGGCGGCGGATGGCGCGGAAGGCAGTATCGTTGGGGATTTCCAGCTCCTTGCGCCGCTCCCGATACGCCTCGCAGCCGGGGGACGGCTTGGTGGCGTTCAAGGGCTTCCGGGTGCTGAAGTCTTGGGCGTGGGCTTCATCGGGGGACAGGGCAAGCCAAGCCTCAAAGTCCGGAATGTAAGCCGGGTCCGGGATGAGGTCGGCCAGGTCGGCGTCCGGGACCACATGGACGCCGAGAGCCTCGAGGTGGGACAGGGAGACATCGTTGGGCCGGATGATGGTTTGGAGCACGGCGGGGAGGGGCTTGGCGGATTTGGCGGGCGAGTCTTGGTCTGGCTTGTCCGATAGCCTGGGAGCACAGCGAGGGAGGTTGATAGGGGTTGGAGGTGGAACGTCCTTGCGGGGAATCCGAGGGATGATCCCAACGGGAGCTAGATGGTCTGGTCAGAATGCAGATCCAGGTATCAACAGAAGAGGGAGTTGATGACGATCAGGCAGGATGGCAGCGGAAAACCGGGTATCAAACACGGTCACGTTGGCACTGGGTGGGATGCCCGAGGGGATCAGGGTCAAGACGAATGTCTGAGTTTGGAGGTGGACAATGGTGAAATGTTGCACCTACCGAGCAAAGAGATGTTGCCAAACATGGTGTCCTCAAGTTGAGTGGAAACCAAAGAACTGGTCTGTGATATTGAGGGCCAACAGTGGTTGACGATATGTTATCCTGTGGGATATGCTTTGAGAACTAGTCTTGGATATGGCCGTCACTTGTGTGAGGTATATGGAGAGTTATTGAGTGAAATGAGGGGATTCACAGCGAACAACCAAGTGCCTCGACCACAGCCATGACCGGACCCATAAAAGAAGGGATGTGAGGTGGATGTGGGATGGAGAATGACCGGCGAGTCGAGACCGGCGTGGTGGTTGATGGGGGATGAGCGGGATGGCGAGGGATTCAGGCGGGGCAATTCGGTCGAGTTGCAATCAATGGTGCTGTGAGGTGTTGCTGGCGTCCGCCCATTCGCATGCAACAGTGGGAGCTTTTCCTTTCCGGGATGGCAACGCTGCTTTTGCAGCGGTGGAGGGGTGGAGGTGCGGGGCCTTCCGGAAGTCTTCCGGGCGGGTGGTCGCCGGGTAGCCCCACTCTTCCCGCGGGCATGGCGTCGATACGGTATCTTACATGGCATTTCAACGCCAGAGGATGCGCATTCAAGCTTGGAGCTCTGTTCAATGCAGATTTGACCACCACGAATGAGGTTCAGAGGTCATATGATAAACTTTCCACTCATTTTGGCTTGCGAATTATCTCGAGGGAGGGGAATTCTTCGGAGTGGGCATTTACCAGGCTCTGTTCAGTGGACGTCAGGGTTTCCAAGGTCGGCGTAAGTCCACGTAAATTACCGCTCCAGGAATCTGGGAAGGGACTTGGCTGATTTTTGCCCTGAAGACACCTTCATCCACTCCACTCCACTCATTCTTCCTTGCAAAACCCTCGATGACTTTTCAATATTCAAGCTCTGAATGATCCAGGTTGCAACTTGGACTGAGCCTCATGCCACCGCCACACGCTCGAAACCAATGGCTGTGCTCTTAACCTCATTCACACCACCACAACCTCTTCATGTTTCAAGCCATCACATAGCGTCGTCGCACTAGCAATTGTTCTTGCATCTTGCCATTTTCTGACCTTATTGCTGAAATCCATTGAACAACCTTTCCAACACTTCCCTCTCATCCATCGCATCCATGGACAAAAACCTCTCAAGCATCCAAACACTATTCTTCATTGTTGATACTCGATACTATCCCAGCCTTGAACAAGTCCTTGGATCCCAAGACGTCCGTCCGCTTCCCCGCATCCCAATGTAGCATCAACATCTGCATCAGATTTGTCGCAGCCAAGACTCGACGTCCCCTGGAGCGAGAGCCTCAAGCACCGAGCCAGGGTTTAGCGCGGCATCCGCCTCGGATGACACGCTTCCCAGGGCCCCCCTAGCCAATGACCGTCCTCCGCCATCACTTACTCCGGGGCATCAAACAAAGCGTCCCCCCAGAGATGCCCGTGCTGCACCATGCTCTCGTCGGCCCTATGTCGCCTTGACCCTATCGTCCTTGCGGCGCATCGCCATGGCTTCGCGATCGCCATCCACTAGTCTTGTTCCATTCCTACTCACGTGTGTCCCGGAGCCGGCCTCTTCCCGTCTAGGCTCTCATTCCCCCGGATTTCCGCCAAGCCAGCCTCTCTCACCACTCTTCCACTCCTCTCTGCCAACTGTGGACTCCTCTCCTCCTTTCTCTCCCGTGTCTCCCCCAGCAAACCGCCATCATGAATCTCTAGAGCTGGAGTTTAGCCGGCTTCCCGTGTTTCTTCCTCTCCTTCGACAGGAGTGTTTCTCTTTCCCTTCTCTACGGAAATCTTGATGATTTCTGAACACGCCTAGACGGCCCTAGAGGCCTTCACTTTCGCTTCTTGAACCCCCTTTTTTGTCTGTATTTTATCTTTTTGTTGTTTTTGTTCCTTCGTCTGGTACGACTGGCTTCGAGTTCTCGAACCACGGGTTAAGGTTCGACGACATGTCCTCCAACGGGCTTCCGGCGGGAGCCTTCCTGACCACCATCAACGGCCGGCGATGTACGGCCGTCCCGAGAGTTGCGAATCTCTTGACGAGCACGACGACAACAAGCACTGAGAGTACGACAAGTACAACGACAACCACAGAGAGCGAGACCACGACGAGCACGACAAGTACAACCAGTGAAACTTCGACGACAACGACATCAACGACAGAAACGTCTACCACCACATCCACAACAACATCAGCAACCCCTACCACGGAACTGGTCGCCGCTCCCGTGGATGACATCAATAGGGGAGATGGACTGAGCCTACCGGGTACGACACCACCACCCCCTCCGGCTACTACTGCCATTGCAGTCATTATCCCCAACCCGAACAAAGCAGCCGAGGAGCTTCAGAGTGATGTCCCGCCTCCTCCTCCACCACCACCACCTCCAGAGACCACCCCAGAGACCACTCCAGAGACCATTCCAGAGACCACTTCCTCTGTGATATCATCCTCTGTGATCTCTGAGCCTGAACCTCAGTTTTCTGCGGCCCCTATTCTATCTCAGCCCCAGTCCTCCGCACCAGGCTTCTTCGTGCCCTCATCCCCAAACAGTCAGGCTGATGGCAACATCCTAGCTTCGGCTGTGGTGCCGGTGATTTCCTCAAACCCGGCACAGGCACCAAGCCCCAACCCTCCTCGGGTTTCTGCGACAACACCTCTTTTCACCGCCGTAGACCCAACGCCAACGTTTCTGACTGTGACAGACGTCCCCCCGGTATCTCGAACCGAATCCCCGGTTCCCAATGCCACCACCGCCACCTCCAGCGACTCCTCGGAGGCGGCCGTCCCCGTGAATGACGGCGCAGTTCGATCCACCATCGCCATTGCAGGTGGCGTCATCGGTGGCGTTGTCGCGCTCAGCATCCTCGCCTTCTTTATTTGGTGGTGGCGCCGCCGCATCCTACGCAAACGCCGGAGCACCCTCCTGACGCCGCTGGATGGGGTCCCGCCCTACGACCGCGACGAGAAGGGCGGCTATGTCATCACCCGCGACAGCATCGGCCCAACCCCCGTGACCGAAAAGGTGCGCGCCGCGTTGGGGCTCAAGATTAAGCGCATCAAGGGACACATCCGCAATAAGACCGCCCCGTCAGTCAATCTGGACCGTGCCCCGTCGCCAGCACGTAGCCGCTCCAACTCCGTCGGTTCGGAGAAAGGTGGCGGGATCAAGGGATGGTGGAACGGCCTCTCCTCCAAACGCAGCAACGCCAACAACGCCGCCGACACCCGTCGCCCATCTCAAGTCTCGGACGAACGCAAGGCGGCCATCGCGGCGCAGCCCGACTTCCTCACCCTCCTCAACATGGACGACAACCAGCTCGACCGAGAAGCCCAACGCCGCCGGGCCAGTCTTGCCCGCCTGAACGGCGGCAGTGTTGGCTCCACCAACGATCTGCTCCGCAACATGAACCTCGCCCTGTCCGCTTCCAACGGCGGCAACGACAACCCCTTCAGCGACGCCAACGCCATCCCCCATCTCTCCGCCAAACCCGCACCCCTCGCCATCAACAACAACGCCCCCGCCAACCCCTTCACCGACGCCGCCGCCATCGGCGTCGCATCCGGCTCCCCGCCAGCCTACGACCCAACCATCCGGCGTTCCCGCACCAACAGCACCGACGCTGCCGCTGCCGCCGCTGCTCGAGGGAGCAGGTACACCTACCGCAACACGCTCCGCTCGTCCGTGGGCTCGCTGCGTTCGGTGACGACGGCTGCCACGTCCAACTACGCGCGCAACAAGTTCCGCTCGGACCCGTTCGACCTCGAGCGGCCCGAGCTGCTCGGCCCCAGCGCGGCCGCGGGCGGCGTGAAAAACGTCATTCGTCCGCCGACGCTCGCGACGCTGGCCAGCAGCACGGGCGCGACGCTCGGGTCGGAGGATCTCAGGATATCGCAGGTCTCTTCTCAGCCGTCTGTTCAGCAGGGGCGGCAGTCACAGCAACAGCAAGGTGGTGGGCAAGCACAACAGGGAGGTGGTCGGGATAGTAGGAACGGCTCTGACGGACGGGGCAGGGTGGAGTCGTTTACCTCGCGGTATTCGAGATACTCGGCCGCCGAGAGTCTGGGAGACATGTGGAGTGACCCCGGGCCGGATGTGGGACCGGCGGCGGCGAGGAGGGGGAGTGGCGCTTCTGGGGAAAGTTTTGGCGTGGGTAGGGCCATGTGAGGCGCCGTGATCGATAGGCTTTTAGGATCGCGATCGCTCGAAGTTGAGTTGAGGTGCCCAGTTGACTGAGATGTGGAGATAGTGGTGGCGGCTGGCTGGATGGTAATGGGCCGTTATTTGGCGGAGGAGAAGGACTCACGGTATGTGCGAGTGTGTCAAGATATCTGTCTGGCTGGCGGTCTCTCCCGTCCTCTCCGATCTGTCTCTGTCTTGTCTTGCTCTCTGTTGCGGCTTCGTTTTCTTCTGCCTTTAGTTTCACGCAGTCGATGGATTGGAACGGGACGGGGCGGCGTTGGAGGAGGAGGGCGGCTGGCTGTGCGTTTTTGTTCACCCGTTCTTTGCTTTTAGTTTTGTTTTGTTTGTTCTGTCATTGCTTCTCTTCTTTTCTCTTTTCGTCGTGTCTTTTTCATCCTGCTCGACTTGCTCAGAGACGGACGGTAAAGAGGAGGAGGCTTGACGGCGGATATTTTGGGCTGTTGCTTGTTGGCTGTTGAGGGTTGAGGGTTGAGGCTGGGGTTGTCGCGGCCATAGTCAGTCACTCGATTGCTTTAACAGCAGGAGGGGATGTTGGCACACTTGAGTGAGATGCTCTGATGAAGGTGAGTCCAGCCATGGACTTCACGTACTACCTTATTTTGATGGACATGACCGCTAACAGTAAACATCAGAGCTGCGTGTGTTGTACTGCTTCTACCAATCTTGGTAGGAACTATAGTTAGTGGTGGGAAGATGGATAGTCAACAGGGGATGGGAGTTGGAGAGAGTTTAACCACCAACGATGACAATGTCTGATGTAGTCATGGACGTGTGATACGGATACGAAGGATGAGGGAATGACGGATACCCCCCCGACGCTCGCTTGATATCTCGATGTTTTGAGAAATACAAGATACTACAAGTTTTTACAAGACCAGTTGGAGTGTGCGGTGAGAGTGTTTGTCTACCTCGTCATCTTATCCTTGTGCCTGACGCTACCATGAACGAGGATCGCTCAAGCCCATTAAACCCATCTCTATAGCTCGAGAATCTATATATACCTAACCCAGCCCAGTCTTCTACACTGATTACCCAGGACCCATTACACAATCATAAGATAGCTCTGCCTGCGTCCGGTTGCCACCTAGGCAGCGGGAGATGCCGGCGTGGGCGGTGGTGAGAGGGTGGATAACGGAACGCCCGAGTTCGTCCCCGGCAGCACCCCGCCGCGTCCAAATGCCTTCTGGTCAATGCTGACGTAGTAGGGCACGCGCGCCTTGAGCTTCAGCTTTGTCTCGATCCACCTGCACACTCCGTCTGGAGGGATCAGGCGGTTGAGGTAGCCCATGCCGACTTTGTGGGGGATCAGTTGACTATTCCGAGGGAAGGGAAAGGGCTGGAAAGAGGATAACGTACAGACATAACCCACGGCCAGACCGCAGAGATGACCCAGCATGCTGGAGCCGGGCATGAACAGCGCCGCGATAACGACCATTGCAAGAGGCGCTGTCCAGGTGGGGATGGTGCGCTGGCCGTAGATGACGAGATACGGGCTGGCACGGTTCCGCTTAAGAGCCTCGATGCCGAGGATGAGGAAGCCCCAGACGCTGTGGAGGGTTAGGATGGTGGTGTTGTTGGGAAGTGCCCGGATGGACTCACCTGGCTCCGACGACCCATGTGTTGAGACGTAGGATGTACCGCTCAATGCCGACGTAGAGGACGGCGGGGACGGTTGACAATGCTGGAGGGGAGGGATGTGAGTATCTATGTTTCATCATTGGAGGGGTTAAGGAAGACTCACGACCAATGAACAGTCCCACGGTCGGGATCGTGCCATACGACCTCTCAAACCTCTCCAGCAGCGGGATCACACCGATGAGGTTCACGACCAGATGGAACACATCCATGTGAATGAAGGGGTAGGTGTTTGTCCGGCGCACTGCGTTTTGTCAGTATACCCACAGTCGACCAGACACATTCCCAGCTGCCAGAGACATAGGTGAAAGGGAACTGTACTGACTAGAAAAGTTATCCACCTCCAACCTCCCCCAGGCCTTGATATCCCACCCCGGCAACAGGCTGATGACTTCGCAGACCACCATCAAAACTGCAGCAACACGGGTGAAGATGGGGAGCTGGTCGATATAGGCGGTTGTTTGCTGGAGAAGCGCCCGCTGAGCGGACGTGGCGGAGGATGAACTCGACATGGCGGTGTGTCCGACTGGCCGTTGAATGTTGACACGAGAAAAGGGAGTGAGTTTGGTACAAGGTGTTAAGTCTGCTGCATTTCGCGCAGTTGTCGAGGCCCCTGGAAATTGCCAGCAGAGTTGTCCTGGGGACCGATGGAGGGTTTCAAGACTCGGCCGATTGGCGACTTAACAAAACATCGGCAGAAGACCGAGCGCTTCCGAGTCTAGACGACGATGGCACGGAAAGGAGAAACGTGAATCGTGACGTTCCTGAAAGTGAAAGTGAGGTGGACTTGAAGTTGCGATAAGAGGGTGATAAGGATGGATGCACGCCTGGGGTGAATTTAGGAAGTCTAGCACGTGATATCCCTGGCAACGTCAAGTCAACAACACAACCAAACATCGCCCCTTTTCTCACAAGGTTTCCTTGCAGGAGAGGAACTTACTGGAAACGAAATCACAGAGAGATGGGGCAACATATTCAAATTACACGAATGATTCTCAGATTTCTGGTTCAACGTTTGCATTGGGTATCTTTCGCCGTTCCATTCCCCTAACCTCCTCCTGAGACCCCAGTGATTGAAAGCAACCCAGATGACTTCCTTGTCCATTTCGAAATGTCCTCCTCAATTAGGTCATCCTCTAGATTATCCGTGCCTTGCTTTGCTCTCCCGACTAGGCCTTGTCATCCTGCGCCACCGAACTCGACTCGCCCTTGTTGCCCGCTTCCTTGCCAGCCTTCTCAGCAGCCAACACCTCCTTGACGGTATTGGTGCAGGATGTTGATGCCGTTGATGACCGCATCCAGACCCTTGATGGTGCGCTCAAGGTAGTTTTTATGATTCTGAAGCATGGCCTTCGTCATCATAGACATGACCTCCAACATATCCCCGAGACCCTTCACCTCACGGTGACGCCGCATGATGTCTTCGAGAGGCACTCCAGGGCTCGTGTTGAGGCCCATGAGCATGTCAAAACCCGGGAGGCTGGCAGAACGAGCCTTGACCAATTCACTGGCGTAGAGCTGGCGTTTTTGTTGGAGTTGCAGGGCCATGAGCGCCAGATCCTTAGATAACTCCGACAGAGGTAATTTCCTTGAGATCCTGGGGCGGGGAAGCGTTCGTGCTTGTGGATGCAGGTGTCGCGGCAGCCATCGAGGCAGGACCCTGTGCGTTGGGTCCTTTGGCGACTTCGTGGACCCTCTTCGCAATATAGTAGGCCTTCTCGTCGTCAGTGATCGAGCCATTGGCCCACTCGAGGCACCACAGGGACACCATGCACGCGCGAATGCGAGGCTGGACGTCAATTTTGTGGGCGCTCAGAACTTTAGCCAGGCCGAGGATCGCCTTCTCGCCGTCTTTCGGCGGCATCAGAGGTCCAATGGACTGGGCATAACCAATCGTCAGCATTTAAGGATGTGACGAAGCTAAGGTTGAATACTTACGTTGATGAGGTTGGTAGCAATATCCGTGGTCATTTGCTCGGGATGGTCGAAAAGGATGTCGATCGAGGCACTCGGTCCAGCGAATTCGAGGTGGATGACCTGCCAAATGCTCTTGTGTGCCTGGGAGAGGTGCGAAAAGTCGTTGGTCGCCTTGTGCAAGCGAATGAGCACCTCGATCTCGGCCGCCAGGCCAGCCGAGGTCGGGTGGCCTGTGTTGGGGGTTGTCGAGGCCATGGCGTCGAAGAAATCTTTACGGTAGAGAGAAGTTGGTGGATAAAGGGACTCGGGAAGCCTCTGGTGAGAAAGAAGAGGGAGAAAGGGAAAAGAAAGTGGGAGTAAAGCCCAAGTGCGAGGGAATAAATAGTGAGGCGTTTCTTTGTTCAACAATTGATATGAAATTGCAGGAAGGTACGCCGGCGAAGTATTATCTAGAATAAACCTACGCGGTGAATGTAAAGTCCAGCTATTGTCCCCTGGCATACATCAGATGAGATGCCAATTATCGCAGTTTCTACACCCTAATCAGGTTGTTCATTACAGCCTGCCTGATAACGGCATTGTTCAAGCCACCTGAGCTAAGAAGCCTGCCTGCCGGAAGGCAGATGCGAGTGGCTGCTTCATTACACGACCAAACACTGGGCCACGAGCTGAACTGTCACCTCTGCTTGAGGACTCGAACTCATGAATCACTTGCGCCCACAGAACACAAGAATCTTATTCTCCAGATCTCCCAGACCATACTTTACTCCCTCTCTTAAGCCTTGCCACCTTTCGCTCCCGAGTTCGACTTGCCCTTATGACCCGACTTCTTACCACCCTGCTCGCCAGCCACCAACAGATCCTTGACGTAGTGGTACAGGACGGCGGTGGCCTTGATGACCTCATCATACTTCTCGACAGCTTCACAAAAATAGCTCTGGCGGCTTATGAACATGTTCTGTACAATCATCGCCAGGCATTCATTCACCTCCTGGTCATCCCCCGCCTCATCGCTGCGCCGCAGGATATCTTGAAGAGGCATGATCGGCGAGCCCTCGGCAACCCCAGGGAACATTGCGGCCTCGGGAAAAAAGTCATAAACATCCTTGGACAATTCCCGGACATGCTTATCGCGCGACTGTCGGGTACTCCAGGCCATCAAGGCCAACTTCTCAAACAGATGGGGCAAGGATACGATTTTGCAGGGACGGTTGGGCAGCCGTGGGATGTTCGGAACGTGCGCGGTCGTGCCGTCGTCGTTGGTGATCGCCCCCTCGTAGGTCCGCTGTGCGATTTTGACGGCCGCTTTGTCGTCGGTGACCAGGCCGTTGGCCCACTCGATGCACCACATCATCACCATGGTCAGGCGGTGGGTGCGGTGTTGGGGGATGAACTTGTGGGTGCGGAGGACTTTGGCCAGCGCGAGGATGGCCTTTTCGGCGTCTTTCGGGGGGCCGAATGGTTCGAAATACACATCCTAATTAGAGGGAGAAACCGGTCAGTAATTGGTGGGTGTACATTGATCTCGCGAGGATGAAGGCAAAGGTTTACCTGGATAATGTCGGCGGCAGTCTTGCTGGTCACTTTCTCGGGATCCTCGAACAGGGTTGCGATGGCGTCCCGTGGCCCTAGGATTTCACGAACCGCCCACCAAAGGCTGTCATAGGCCCGGACGAGGTACGAAAAGTCAGGCGAATCCTTGTGCTTGCGAACGAGCGACTCGACCTGGGTCGCCAGGTTGGGTTTGTCCATCGGGCTGGTGGTGGCCTCTCCTCCCTCCATGATTGAGGAATATTGCTCGCAGTTGTGTTGACAAGTCGACGGAGGTATTCAGAGTGACTCGGGTGAGGAGGGAGAGGAAGAAGCGAACGACAAGAGGAGGAGAGCTCTGGGGAGAAGCAAAGTTTGTTGTAATCCTGTTCTTTTGTGACAGTCTGTTTGAGGCTGCAGGTGGTGCATGTAAAAGTCGCTGAGAATATAAACCCGAACCTAAACCTTAAGTCCAGATGTTGTCCCCTGCACCTGACACTATCACATCTTGCTCCTCGCGCTATCACATTTCCCCAATGCCAGACACGCAGTCAAAACCACTTTCTGGTGCCCTTTTCAGTGCCAGAGAAGCACAGACCTGAGGTGAACGGACTGCCCGGAACTTACTACCTCCCGACATAGACAAACAGACAAGACGCGAGTAGCCGTTGCAGACCATAAACCACAAACATAGGCCATCAGGTAGACTGAACTGAGTCAAGGACTGGCACACATGAATCCTCGCGCCTATAAAGAACGATCCCCTCATTGGTACATACGTACCTACGTCACCCAAAAATATACCACACTAACTCAGGAAACTCAATAATTCTCACGAATGACCATCCATCCTCCCGCCCTCTTCAAGGACTCAGATATAGCGTAACAACGTATCAATTGCTTGAACCAAGACAAGCCAGGCTGGAGAAAGATGTATTCCTCAAGGAACTCCTTCCCCTACCTGTTATGAGATCAGGTAGTATAACCCTTAACTCAACAACCAACTACACAGTACCTAGACAACTTCCCAACAACAGAAATCACCAACTGAACAACTCCCCACACACACTGAACCAACTCAACTCAGCTCAACTCAACAGAAAAAAGCAAACAACTCCAACCCCAAACCTCCCAATACCATATTTCACCCTATCCTGAATGGAAGAATAATAGGTGCCTAAACCCATTGGTTCCCTTTCTTCGATATTTTACCCGCCATGGGAGATTCAGTTCTACCCTTCCCTTCTTACCCAAGGTCTCTGAAACATCTCAATCTCCCAACTCCCACACTGCCGCCCTAGGCATCCATCAGAAGCGGATGGACACCGACCTTCCCATAACCTACACTTCCGTCCTGTCCGCGTCTTTCTCCCACGCCATTTCTCCATTCCTCCGAGGTCGGTATCAGAACAGCCCAACAATAAAAGCCAAGCCTCCCCGTCCAACAGTGACATAACGTAACAGCGAGCACCAACACCAACACCAGGAACACCTCAAACCCCTCGGAAGGAAACCTGATCGAAATGAATTCATCGTAACCGTCACGACGGCCGTAGTCCTCGCCCGTGCCGGCGCCATACCGCGCTCAGCACCATCCTCCTCATCATCATGGTCATCACAAGATGAACAGGAGATTTGTATCTACACGAGAGAAACATCAGTCTCCATCTTCCCCTAAAATGAGAAAATAACGAAACCAAACGGCAGGGCAGAGCAGAGCAAAGATGAAGAAAAGAGGAAAGAAAGACATCAATCCCAAAAAAGACAAACGCATCAACCCTCCAACCCCGCCTCCTCCATCGGCTGAGGGGGGGAGTGCATCAACCACGAAAGCCAAACCAGCAAACACAACGACCCGAAGAAAAAGAAAAACCCACCTAGAGGATGACTGCACGACAGCTGCGGCTTCTGGCTGTACCGCGTCTGCAGCTCGTCGCGGATGCTGTTGAGCAGCTGGACGTAGCTCTGCTGGGGATTCTTCTTGAGCGCCGTGATGAACGCCCAGGACATGGCGCCGGTCGCTTGGGACGCAACAGTTGTGTCGGCCCTAAAGAGAACAAAACGTTAGCCCATCCGTATGGGGGTCGCAAGGGGTTCGACAGGGAAACGCACGAGGTCTGATCGTCCTTGCTGCCCGAAAACATGATAACGTCCGCCGGGCTGGCCTTGACGGCGAGTGACTTGTTGTAGGCCTCCTCCTGGGTGGTGGCCTTCTTGAAGAAGCCCATAACGCTGCTCGCCACGCCGCCAATGTCGCCGCGGCTGTAGGCCGACACGACCGACAGCAAGCCCTGGCCGGCTTCCTTGGCAAGGTTGGGCTCCTTGAGAATGCCCTGGGTCGAGTAGATGTAGGGCAGATCGAGGGCGGTACCCGAGTGGCACGAGTCGAAGATGGCGGTGAGCCGGACGCCGGCAACCAGGGGCCGCACCATGATGCGATGCATCTCGTCGTCCGTGATGTGTCCGTGCACCCGGAAATCGACGGGGTAGATGACCTCGTCGTATCCGTCTTGTTCGTCGCCGTCGAGGTCCTTGGTTTGGCCGCCGTGACCTGGAGGGCAATGTCAGTCTTGACGCTGGTTTGTTGGAGAGGAAAAAACGCACCTGAATAGTGGAAGAACAAACTGTCGTTCGGCTGAGCACCCCTGACCAACCAGTGCATGGCTCTGATGATGTTCGCCTTGGTGGGCTGGGCCATTGGTGACTGCTGGTCGTCGGTGAGCGTGACCATATCCTCCCGCTTGAAGCCGTAGGCTTGGATGAGATAGCTAGCCATGTTGTGCACGTCGTTGATGCAGCCGCGCAACTGGCCTCGCTGGTTGAAGTAGTTGATGCCAATCAGGAGGGCCTTTTTCCGCCCGGTGCATTGAGAGTACATGAAAGAGTACTGGTGGCCGGCGCCATAGTGCTGGACGGTTTGGGGTGGCAGTGGTGGGCCGTTTCGATTTGGAGAGTTCGCGGCTGTGGATGGGAAATGGTGAGTATTTGATGAAGGTGCTTTGGGGGGGAGGGCACAAGCTTACGTCTTGGTGGGCCGTAGGCATTATTCGCAGGGGAGGCTTGCGGAGGCGGATGGTAGGACTGGGCGGGCGTCGGCGGTGGCGGCGTCTGGGAGCGCACGACCAGAGTTAGGATGAGGGGTTTCATTGGACGAACACAACACCAGAGTCAGACAGACCTGATAGCCATAGGGAGCAGAGCCGGGACCTTGCTGCTGCGGATACCCATAGGGAGAGGGAGGGGCTTGGCCGAAGTTGTAGATCCGTGGCCTAGAGGGTTGTTAGACTTGGATGTGAGACTTAAAACACGGGGAAGGAGACGTGCGCTGCATAGTTCCCGGCATATTGCGGCTGTTGGGGCGGAGCATATTGCTGTTGTGGTGGAGGATATGGTTGTTGCGGAGGGTATGGTGGTTGCTGAGGGTATCCGCCCTGGTAACCGGCACCAGGATATCCAGAATATCCAGACATGGCTGTTGAACTCGACGATCGAACGTGTAGGAGGGACGGGATGCGGTGGCAGCGGAGGAGGAGGGGTGGACGCGGCGGCGAGAGAGAAAGAGGTTGAGATAGTGACTCGGCGATGCGCTGGCAAGTATACTTTCAGCGGCTCGGGGAGGTCGGATGCTAGCGATGAAGTTGGCAACAGGGTTCCAGCGATGGTTGATGGTGGCGTCGAGAGTGGAGATGAGGACCGGAGGAGGCTCCGAGGCTCCAAGATTGATGGACAGAAAGTTTACTAGAGGGGCCAAGGATGACGACAATGATGGACCCCAAGAACCTCAAGGTGACCCAGGGAGGAAGACGCGGCAGAAAAAGCACTTGACGCGACCTTCGGAAGGCGGTCAACAAACGGGCCGCAGGGGTAGGGAGGTAGATGCCTTGCTGGGATGTGGTGTTGATGAAGAGTGGACAGAGATGGGGAACCCGAAGTGAGGAGGATTCCGCAGTTTTGTTGCAAGCTGTAGGCGTCTGTTGGTTGATGAGTGGATTATGGATTTAACGAGTTCCTGATGTTCGCGTCAGACTGAGGTAACCCACCCGTGCGGTGCTTGAACCGGCCGCCGACCGACCTAGGACGGGAGCAAGGCAACAAGTGTGGAACTCGAGAGTTTCAGTGCAGGTTGAGACCCGTTCTTCTCAAATTGCCGAGCTGAGCGGGGCCTGAGATCTGGGTTCTGAGTGGGATCCCGTCTTCCCGTCGCTTGGAGCTGGGTGGCACTTCGGGGATCGACGCTGCAAAGGCCGCCTGGGGCTCTTCCTTTGAAGGTGGGGTTGCCACGTTTACCGTGCTCTGATTGGTCCATCCAGCGCACCACGCTGCGGATCCCTCGGTGAGAGAGAACGGCCAGGTTCAACAACTGAGCACAACAAGTCTGCACATTCAAAAAGCACCCTCCTTCTCACACAAATCAGCTCGGCTCAGCTCAACCAACGCAACACAATTCTCCAACAAGACAACAAACTCGACTTCCTTTCGTCCTCGTCTTCATGCATTGTAACTTTGAGCAAAATTGCCATCCCTCAGAACAGAAAACTCTGACGAGATTGGGCTTTTGTTCTTGCAGCCACTGACGATTCCAACTTGGCACTTAGCGTTGTTGCTCAGCTGCCACCGTTCTCGCCACGACAACCTCTCTTGGCCATAGCTGAGCTGGCTGCATTCCAAGGCTTGCCGACGGGCCAATCGAGCGCACCAGCAGCTGCGTGGGAGGACGCCAGGTCGATGTCCAGAGCCCAGCGGCCTGGGTCACCGCGGCTTCTCCCATGTCAATCTACAATCCACAAGATCGAAACAATGGCTTTGTGTTGTTTGGATCCGTGACGCGGGCCCGAAACGCGGCCACCCTTTGTTCACGATAACTACATACTATCATTCCGATCCATGTGTCCGTTTCCTTTTTGCTTGACCGAGGTTGCCGCGCGTTTGTGCTTTTTATTGTTTGATTCCGTCGAGTCGATTGATACAGAGTTCTTACTCTTGGACTCGGATGTTTGCTGGCCGTTGAGAACGCGTCCAGCGCTGGATCGTAAACTTGACGCGAACCGTCGACTACAAAACACCTAGATGCTATTTGCCACACTCCACTCACTAAAATCATGGAGCAGACTACTGTACGACTCCTGACTCAAATGCAAACCATGCCTTAGTACAGAGACATGCCTAAGTCAGGTACAGAGTCAGTCAAACATACAAAGCCAGCAGGGAGAAGGAGTAGATTGTTACGCGACACCAAACAAGACTCAATCTTGAGTCGAGGAGGTAAACAAACCCAAACAAAGCTCCCGTCTCCCAACCCAAGCAAGACAAAGCAAGACAACCGAAACATGACATGGATGGTGGTCACACGAACTCTGGGCTCTGCACCATCGCAGATCCGCTCCCGAGACCGAGCCTTCGGAACACCCAAACGAGTTTAGCCCCGGAGATGCGCGAGCGGGCTGCGCCATCGGGTCACGGGTCCTTTGTGGGGCTCTGTCTGCCGACGTTCCGACCACAGCCCCGGACCCCGGCCGGATGGGTGAGCGGGGCTGGATGAGGGGCTGGGTTTGTTGTGTTGATGTCATTGTTGTGTTTCTGTGTTGATGTGACCTTGGCTGCCGATGCTGTCCGTCGGTATGCCCGGGCATTGCGATTGTCGATGGAATTGTAGACATGTCACATGTCTTCTGTTAGCAATTGAGATGCGGCTCATGACGCAATGGTGTCTCACCGTCTTAGGGTACGTCGTTCATGTTGACCACTATTGCTGGTGGGTGAGGAGCAGGTCTTCTCCTCTGACCTCCTTGAGCTGCCGTAGTTGTGATATTTAAGCTTACATTCATGACCCTTCAGCAAACTTACGCTCTTTGGGATTGTAAACCGAGAAAATAGCAATAGGAAACGCCAAGGGGGTTTTGGCTATAGCGTAAGCGGGCATGGCTGTTGATGGCCACGTCGGCTGCAGTCTTTTTGCGGTCAATGTGCTTGACCCCTTTTCCGATGGTTGTATACTCCGGATCCGTAGGATCGGTTGCGGCAGCGGAAGCGGCGGCGGGCTTGACATCGGCGCCCTCGTTTTTCGAGTCCTTGTCCTATGCGTCGCTCGAGTCGCTGTTGTATGTGTTTTCCAGCTCGCGCCACTTGTCTTGTTGGATCTTGGCCTTCATCAAGATGTTCCAAGTTGCATTGAACTGGTCAATGGCCTTCGGGAGTGGGCAGACTACACCTAGGTCTTTGCCGTTCCCTCTCAAAGTGTCTTCGAGACCTGGAGGCGTCCGACCCCGGAGGGCGTTGTCAAGGCCCGGGGACAGTGTAACTTTGGTTTGACGTAGGCATGCGTCAACCGACTCTTTGGCTGGGAAGAAGATATCCACGACTTCGTTCTTTCCCCAGGTCGGTGAACGCTTGACGGCATTCCAGACCGGATCACCCAATAGCCCTAACGGGCTCGGGTTATTAAGCCTAGCGCGGTGCGTGGTTGAGCTGGCCAGGACGACGCCAGGAACGGATGGCCTTCTGAGCAGCGCGGACCAAGGCGTGTTGTCTGCAGGTAGGTTGTCAGCCCTATATTACGTAGAGGCGCGAGGCGTGTATGTGATGGCTTGGTGAGCCTCCAACATCAAAGATGGAAACGCCTCCCTCCTAGTTCTTACCAACTTCAGATAAAATATGTCATGGAGTGGCCAGGGACTTGACTCTGTTAGTACAAAACAAATGGATACTTGAGTCAAGTTGCGATCTAAAAAGCTATTACTACTCTAAATTCCCCAACAGAACCTATAATGTCCGTTGTATCTTGCTTGATTAACATTCTCTTCTTGGGCTTCTTCGGGTTTAATATATTTCTTATCACATTTGTTTTCTTATTTTTTTTCGGTCATCCTGAGTTCGTTTGTCCCAGATTAGCCTAATTCTGTCTTCTTCCCCTTCCACCTGATGCTCAAGCTTCTAATTCTCACACTGCTTTGCCCCCGGCTCGCTCTACCAGATCGACTTTGAGGGATCACGTCAGCATGGATGCTTCGTTGGCCGGGGCCCCGGAGTCGATCCGAAGTGGAGGGCGGAGCGGCGTTGGAAGATCTCTGAGGCACACCCCGGTGGCTGACCGGGTGTTCTTTAACCTCGATATTGAGGCTGGATACACCCGGACTACCAATACTGCTCTTGGTCTTTTTGGTGGAGCGCGTAGGCTGCCGGCTATGCTTGAGTCACAGAGGAGCGATGAGGGTTTCCCTCGTCGTCCAGGCATTTTCCTCTGGGAAAAACCACCTCTTAGGTGATCGTCCTGGGGGTCCACAGGTCTGTGGTATTTGTGAACCGTACAAGCGAGCTGGTCTGGGTCATTTTGAGCCTTCAGACAATGTAAACTTGGGACACCAAACACACAAAACAACCATATAATGAATACTACTACCTATCCATCCATCCACACCATACCCCATCAAAACTCCAGCAAGCCCAAACCCCAATCGTCCAAGTAAGTTCCCCCGAACAAAGCCAACAACCAACCGCAGAAACAAACACCCGATTCCATGTTGAACCTCCCATGACCCAGCCATATCCCGAGCCCTGAACCGCATCAACCCACCCAACCCGAAATTCCATGTCCCACGATCAACCCCGCCTCCATCATCACGATGAGAGAAAGAGAAGAACCTTCAAACCCAACAACTCCCAACCCCAATCATCCCGCCAGTCCCTTATATAGAACAACCTTACTTATACCGCATCCCCAAGCATCAACCCCCTTCCCCCATCCCCCCTCCTCTTCCTCTCCACCTCCGCCCTCCACTGATCCCTCATGACCCGTATCCTCTCCTCCCTCTGCATCCCATCAAAGCACTCCGCCAACCTCCTGCGAATCTTATCGTGCCTTGCCCAGTCACGCGCGCCAATCTGCATTCGCACGATCCCCCGGACCGCGATCAACGCCAGACGCCATCTCTTCTTCGGCGAGAGCGGGGGCGTCTTCTTTTGTTGCTGAGTTTGGGGTTGGGGTTTGGGCGAGCCACCATGTTTGGGTTGGTTGGCGGGGAGGAGCGGGGTCTTGGTGATGATGGGCAAGTGGTCGCGCCCGCCGGTACCAGGGAATGATGGCGACGATGAAGAGCGGCGGAGGGCAGGGTTGAGTTGGGCGCGGATGCGGTTGATGATTGCCAGGTCGGCTTTGTTGCTGTAGACAGTTCAAGTCAGTAACTTGTCACCCAACCAAACAATCCAAACTGGGAAGAAGAGAAAAAACAACATACCAAGCATCCCTCACCGCCACCTGCATCATCAAATACTGCTTCGCATACGCCGCGTCGCTCCTCAACTTGGCCTCGCGATCCCAGCACGCCTTCAACCACTCCAACTGCATCACCATCCCGCGAATCTCCTTCTCGTGCCTCTTCTCCGCCGCCTCCGCAGCGCGAATGATCGCGTCCGTATCCACCCCGGCATACTTTCCTCCTCTCCCCGTAGTAGTCAGAGCAGCAGCACGCTGATGCATGCGCTCCTGCTCCGCGGCTGCCGCTTTCGCCTCCGCAACCGCGCGATCCCGCTCCGCCTTGAGCTTGTTCACATCCTTCTGCAACTTCTCTGCACTGGCGCGGTACGCGGCCCGCTCGCTGCGCGCGCGCTCGAGCTTCTTGCGCAGCGACGTCTCGACGTCGACCAGCTCCTCGAGCGCCTCGCGGTGCTCGCGCAGCTCGCGGTCGAGCCGATCCGCGGCGATCTGGCTTTCGCGGAGCATCCGCTGCAGATCCCGCCGCTCCTCGACGGACATGTCGCTGTTGTTGGTCGTGTTGAGGCTGTCGTTTTGCTGGTTCCGCAGAGCCGCGGCGAGCTCGTCGCGCTCGCGCTTGTACTTGTCGAGCTTGGCCTTGTATTTTTTCAGGGTCTCCTCGTGCTGGGCGGCGGATTCTTCGGCGGCGGTTTGCGCGTCTTCGAGCGCTTGCTCGAGGACGAGCTTCTCGTCGTCAAATTCCTGTAGACGCTTCTCCAGCTCGCGGGCGGAGGCGGAGGCTTTGCGTTCGGCTTCGCGGAGGGCTTGCTTGAGGTCGTGGAGGGATTGGTTGGCGGTGGAGAGCTGGTGGCGGAGTTCAGAAACTTCGGCCTTCTGGGCCGAGCCCGGGGAGGATGGCGAAGCGGTCAACTGCTTGACGGCCGCCTCGTGAGCCTGCCGCTCGAGGTCGTTGATCTGCCGCCTGAGGGCCTTGATGGTTTCCTTTTGCTGCTGCTCGTGCTGGAGCTGTTCGAGCTCCTTCTTGCGCGCGGCCGACAGTTCGCGGTGAAGGAACGAAAGCTCGCTGTTGCCATCGCCTCCCTGCGCAGCGGCCAGTTTTGTTTCGTAGTCCTCGATACGCCGCTCCAGCTCGCGGATGGTCCGCCGGAGCGCCGCCGATTCCTGGCTGTCGGAAGACTGCCGCAGCTTGGCCTGGAGGTCGCGGATCTCGTCGTTCAAGCGGTCCTCTTCGGCAGCGGCCTTTTCGATCTCCCTCTCGAGCGACTCCTCCACCTCCCGCCGCCTCTCGGCCAACGACCTGTTCTCCTCCCTGAGCCGTCGCAGTTCGGCCTCCAACTTGGTCTTGGTCACCCGCAGGTCGATCCGCTCCTGGTCGACCCTGAACGGGTCCTCCCCCTGCTCGGTGAGCCGGGCAACTTCCGCCTCGAGCTCGTTGCGCTCCGCCTTGGTCTCCTCCAGAGCCGCGCGGACAGACCGGAGCTCGGAATCAAGCTTGGCGGACCGGTCCTGAAGAGTCCGTTTTTCCTCGGTCAGCTTGGCGATCCTGTCATTCGCCTCAGAAAGCTGCGACCTCAACCGGGCGGACTCGTTCCGGACCGGTGACGCCCGCGCCGCGGTCTCAGCCGTCACCTTGAGCGAAGCCACCTGTTTCTTCAGCTCATCACACTCCTGATGCGCGCGGTCAAGCTCCTGCCGAGCCTTCGCCGACTCCTCGTCCATGGTGGCTTGCAGGATCTCGACCTCGTCCTCCAGCGCCTCCACCTTCTCCCTCTGCGCATCGCACTCGAGCTGGCTCTGCCGCAACTCATCCTTGACGGCGGACAGCTCGTTGCGGAGGTCCTCCAGCATGGACTGCCTCGAGCTCAGGTCCCGTTGGAGCCGCTCTACCTGTCCCCGGAGAATTTCCTCCTCCTTCTTGTGCCGGGCCGCCTCGCTCTCGAGTGCCTCTTGCAGCTTGGCCTCCTTGTTGGACAAGGCGCCCTCGGCGCTGCGCAGTTTCTCGATGGTGCGCTGCAGGCCGGCGGCGCGCTCCTCGGCGCGATCGCGCTCGGCTTCCAGATTGTGCCGCTCGGCCTCCCACTTCTCGCTGTCATTGTCGTAGAGGTTGTCCTTCTCGCGGCATTCGGCTTGAAGATCCGAGATTTCGTCCTTGAGCCGCTCGATTTCGTCGCGGAACTGGTTGCGGATGTCGCGCTCGATGTTCATGGCGTTCTCGCGTTCTTGCTCCAGGCTCTCCTCCAGCTCGGCCACCGTCTTTTTCAGGTTCGACACCTCCCGCTGCAGAGATATCGACTCGTTCGTGAGGGCGTCGTGGCGGGTCTGGAGCAGGGCTTTCTCGTCGGTGCGCAGGTTGAGGTCTGCCTGCGCCTGCTCCAGCTTGGATTCCAGGGTCATGCGGATATGCTCGGCCGAGTCGCGCTCCTGCCGGGCCTCCTTGAGCTGCCTCCGCATATCCTCCATCTCTCTCCGCCACGATCCCTGCTCGCCGTCGAGCTTGGCCTCCAGCGACAGACGCAGGCGCTCGGCAGCATCGCGCTCTTCGCGGGCCTCTTTCAACTTGGCCCGCATGTCGTTGATCTCCTTTTGCTGCGCCTCCCGCTCCTCCTCCAGGGCAGCGCATTCCTGGCGAGCGCGATCCACCTCGGCTTGCAGACGGGCCACCTTCTCCTCGACCTGACGCGACAGGCCCTTGGTGACGACCGACTTGTTGGCCATCTCCTCCTGCAGCTCCTCGAGATCCGCCTCGGCGCGGTCCTTCTGGGATATCGCGTCCTGCAGCTTCTCCTTCATGTCCTCGATCTGCTGTTCGAACCGACGCACGTTGGCCTCGAGGTTCTCGATGGTCTCCTTGGCTTCTTGTAACCGGTCGCTATCCTGGGCTTTTTCTTCCAGCTCCGTCGCGCGGCGCTTGGCCTCCTCGAGCTCCTCTTCGGCTTCGTCGATGCGTTCCTTGAGCTCCTCGATTTCGTCCTCGTGCTGCGTGATGAGGTCGTCTTTCCTCCGGAGGTCGGCCTCAAGATCGCCAATCTCGTCCTGCAGCTTTTCGATCTTGTCGCGGTCGGCGTCCTGGCTGTCGAGTTCGCGGCGTAGGTCCTCAATCTCGGCATCCTTCTCTCGCAACTCCTGGCGTAGGCGCTCGACCTCGGATTGCTGGTTCTCCTCGGCATACCGGCGCTTGGCCTTTTCTTGAAGCTCAAGGATCTGCTGGCGGTAGCTTTCGAGATCTTTTTCGGCCGAGGTGAGGTGCTTCTTGTAACGCTGCAGTTCCCGCTGCATGGTCACCTTGTCCACCTTCAACTCGGTGTTCTCCTTGAGCGCGGCCTCGCTGAAGCCCGGACCGGCCTTGGCCAGGGCGTCCTCGAGAAAATGGATCTTGAGCTTGAGACCAAAGTTCTCCTTCTCGATCTTGTCAATCAAGTTCTCCTGCTCGCGGAGCGACAGCTGGTTGCCGTCGTCGAGGGGACCCTTGGCTCCTCGCCTCTTCATGATCAACGGGGTGGACGCGGCGCTACTGCTGTCCACCTCGGGCAGGGGCGTGTTGTCAAGAAACGACGAGGTGTTTCGGGAGGCGCCGTACATGCTGGTCTCTCCGGCGGGCATGGGAGTCATGGATTCGTCGATTTTGGAGAGGAAGCCCGGGGTGTCGCGGCCGTTTTCCTTACCGGGTCCATATCTCCGGGCGCTGTTTACGGTGGCGGACTTGAGGAGAGGGGTAAATTCGGGCCCGCCCAGGCCGACGGGGAGATTCCGACGGTCGTTGAATGGGGCGCGACTGCCGCGGGGTGTCTTGAGGGTTGGACGGTTGCCATTGCGCATTTGTTGGAGGAGGTTTGCGTCTTTGGAGGGGGAGTGGAAAGAGAGTTCCTGGGAAATGTCGAAGTCGGGTTTTCGGCTCAGAAAAGTCGCGTCGCCGATGTTGGTCCGAGGCGTGTCGAGACCGTCAATGCCGGGAGCGACCATGGCGTCTGGCGTGGCCCCGGGATGGGGTTAACAGGTGAACAAAGAATACACAAAACAGGAAACGGATTGTATTTCAACAATGTGTCGTGTCGGTCATAATCTGGCAAATTGTGGTGGGATCATGGGTGGTGGTGACACGGCGGGGTGAAGGCGGTGATGGTGATGTAAGTTGTAGAATGCGGAAATTGAAAATCGCGGTGGACGCGTCTTGGACACGGGAAACGGTTGACGGCGTCGCTGACCCTTGTCCTTTCCTTTTGTTTACTTTTGGATGGTGTGCCAATCAGCGGGCCGCGTGGGGTGATGTGGGGCAGCCGTGGTGGGGCATTCTGCAGGATCCACTTTGAACGACGATTTCCAGAAGGGGAAGAGGCGGAACACTTTCAGCCTGTACCTTCACTTCACTTACACCTCTCCAACTTCACCTTCACAAACCAGAGACATGGCAGCAATGGCTGAGGGAGGCCGACTCGAGATACACCAATTGACAATTTTTCTGAACTGATTTGAATGTCTTGTTAAATGGACGACTGTTCTCTTGGGTCAGGTCTCATACCCGTTTCAACCTGACTAGCCTCCTCAACTCACCGTCTCAACATCTCAACCTCTCATCCCCTCTGTTGCCACACTAAACACCCCTCCTCCTCTTTAACCACCATGGCCCACCTCCCCCCAAACGCCGCCATCTTCTCCCCCTCGGTCGCCCGAGCTGCCGCCTCGGCCGCCAAAGACTGGTCCTACATCGACGCCTGGCTTCAACGCAAGTTCCGCGGCAATCCGCCTCCATTCGAACGCAACCCGGACACCCTGCGCGCCCTTCTGGCTCTGGCCTCAGTCAACGAAGCAGCCGATGAGGAGCGCGCCCTCCTCGCCCGTCTTGAATCCCAGACCCTCGATCAACTTCGGGCCCGTGAGCAACACGGCCAAGAAGACGACCATGACTACGACCAGGACCTGAACCGAGCCCGCCGCCGGAGCTCGGCCGTAAGCGCCAACCCGGCCGACGACGAAAAGGAGCCGAAGGAAAAGGAGGAGGAGGACATCCTCGCTTCAGCGCGGGACTCCATCCTCACCGCCCTGGAAGAAGCTCTCCCAAGAGAAGGCCAAATCGCACTCACCGCGCTAGCCTCTCTCTCCCTACAAATGGGTCAACCCCTCCCGACCGCCAGCTCCCTGGGCGCTGAGCTCGTCTCCCTCTCCGCCCAATCCCTCGCGCTCGAACAATCCATCCTCCGCGTGGAGGCATTAGCCGCCTACATCGAGCGCGAAGCGGCCGCCACCGCGCGCCTAGCAGCAGAGCTCCGCCCTCCATCCCCATCTGCCCACCACGACAGCGACTCAGACAACGACTCCGACCACCACCACAACCCCCCGGCAACCCCTCTCAAGCAAACCCCTCACAAACAAACCCCAAGAGCCACAACCGGCGCAGGAACAAAAACACCAACAGGCTTCCACCCCCCAACCGACCTCCCCCTCCAAAACCTCTCCCTCCAAAAACAAATCAAATCCCTCACCGCCCGCCTCCCCGAGCTTCGCGACCGCGCGGCATCCCTCGCCCGCTCCTTCGTCACCTCCACATCCACCACCTCCTCCCCGACGCGCACGGGAAGCACCAGCCCAACCAAACCCTACTACCACTCTCGAACCACCAGCACCAGCACCAGCCCCACCAAGCAACCCTTTATTCCACCCACGGCCGGTCCCTCGCCAACCATCCAACAAGTCCGCGCCCTCGAGGAGGAGTACCTCGCCCTGCTCGCGCAAAAGCGCAAGCTCGACGCCGACATCCGCGAGTTTGCCGGCCTGCCGCCGGACGTGGATGCCGCGCGGCGGAGCGTGGAGGGCGTGAGGAGGGAGTTGGAAGGGTTGAGGGGCAGACGGGACGGGGTGTGGGAGGGGTTGGTGGAGGCGGGGGGAGGGATGCAGAGGGGGAGGAAAGGGGGGAGGAGGTGAGGAGGGGTTCGTATCTGGTTTGAAATTGCTGAGTGAAGTTCGGGTAAGGAGGTGGTTGTGTATGGGTTTGGTGAGGACAGGATGTAGGAGGTATGCGCAAGCTGGGCTGGTTTATGGATGATATGGCGGCAGTGAGACGGTGGCCTCTGGGTTTATGTTAGCTAGGAGTTGGTATCTTAGAGTCTTGGGTAGGTATTTAGCTCAGAGATAGAACTCTGGAACAGGAGGAGTTTTATAAACAGCATGGTAGCAAAACGGATCCATAGCGTTTACGGCAGCAATGTACTGTACCATGCTCATGGCCTCCCGTATACTTCGGAACTATTTCGCTCTTTGTAGCAATAGACCGAGGTAGGTTGCTGACTGAACATCCTCCGATTCACCATCCATCACCCACCTCGCAACATGGACGATACTAGTATTCCCCTCTGCAACCCGGACGGGATGAACCACCCAACCACTATACGATACCAACAGCCCACTCAACCCCTATTAAGCTCAGCTATGTACATACAATACATCTCCCACCGCCCCATCCCATCCCACTCCATCCATCCTCGGTGTTTTCCCCATCCATACCCAGTAACCAACCAACCTCCGTCCAGCACCCCCGCCCCAGCCATCAACCCACACTCAGATCCCATCACTAATTACATATAACCTCACATCAAGTCCCCTGTCCCGGCCGAGGCCGTTCCGTCTCACTCCCCGACATGCCCGACGACGAAGGCAGGACATCGTCATTATCCATATCAAACAGCACCGCGCCAATCCTTCTCTGGTTCCGTTGCCTGTGGTAGATCGGTCCAGGTCGATGATGATGTTGATGTCGTTGGCCGGAGGGTAAGTGCGGTGTTCGATAATACGGCGGGAGGAGGTACGATCTCGATCTCGCCGACAACGAGAACGATAGTGGTGATGGTGTTGGAGACTGAGAGGATGGCCTGGGTGTTGATGTTGGCGAGGAGGCGGAGGGGGAGCGGGATGGATCTGCGTGGTGGATGTAGAGTGGGGAGGTTAGAAAGCTGTTTTTTATTGATATGCAGGTACTTAAACACGCGACTTCCGGGCTGTGCGGGGATGGACTAGATGGGTGGGTATGTCTGTTCTCTGTAAATGGATGGGGGTTGGTTGTATGGTTGATGAAGGGGGATGGTGAATAGGATAGTGGCTGCTGCGAACCTGGACTTGGATCAGGTCCAATGTGATGTTGGCAATGACAACGATTACCAGCAAAACAGCAACGACGAGGTCAAAAAAGTCAAGCCCAGGGTCTAATGCCAGGTAGGCAGGTAAGCAGCAGCAACCGCTCAGATGGAGCCAAAATCAAACACCATCCACGCTGGGGATATCGCATTATTCGGGTAGGTAAAGGTACTCCAGCAAAACGCAATGCAATGAAGTGCAATGCAATGTGTAAACACCAAAACCACAACTCAACAAAACCAAAACCTGCAGCAGCAACAATGAAAAAGAAATCACGACCGCTTGCCTCTCCCCGCCACCGCCCCTCCCAATCGTCCAAACTGTCTCCCCAACCCACTCCTCGGCTTGCTAACCGTCGCCACGGGGCTCTGATCCCCTCCTCCGGTTCCCGGCTTCGGCGGCAGCGGCGGCGGCGCGTCCTTGGCCACCGGCACCGGGCCCCTGGTCCCTCTGCCGTGGGCAGGAGAAGAACCCATCCCCGGACCGC
This sequence comes from Mycothermus thermophilus, assembly GCF_041956435.1. NCBI lineage: Eukaryota > Fungi > Ascomycota > Sordariomycetes > Sordariales > Chaetomiaceae > Mycothermus > Mycothermus thermophilus. Next base: position 536,522 of record NW_027191434.1, on the reverse strand, counting down.
CTCCCGGCCCTTCGAGCGCGTGGTGTCCGCCCCGAAGATGATCCGCGCCGTCGCCCAGCCGGTTCAAGGCCGGCACGTCGTCCAGATCGCCCGCCCCTCCTCCGCCGCCATGGCGTTGGAGACGACGCGCCCGCTCTTGGACGGAGCGGAACTTCTCAAAGAGTTCCCCCCACCGGATGATGCCCTCTTCGCGGCCTTTAAGGCGGGTGGGACGGTCGAAGGAGGAGGCGCTGGGGGTGGACGCGTTGCTTTTGTGATGCCAAGTCAGCATGGATCAGAAAAAAGAGAAGTGACGGAAAAAGACTCACGGCCTCGGCGAAATATGCAAATACCCAATCGAGCTGATGCTGTTCAGCCGATTCTTGAGCGCGGCAAAGGCCGAGGATTGGGGGAGGAGCATCAGCAGTCCGTAAAGGCACTTGTACAAGTGCGGGTATCGCTCGGGTTCGAGAAGCTGAAGTCTCAAGTCTAGACACACATCTTCAGTCAGCATCGCAATCTCAATGCGACGACTAGAACCAATATCCTCCTACAGGTAAACACGGGCGACTCGAGGAGCTGCACGAGCTTATCGATCTGGATCAGAATGTTGACCGTCATTTCCAACTCGGCACTAGACGACACGACGTACTCTTGTCAGCAATACAATCGACTCCACAAACGGACGGGAAATACGAACAATATCTGCAGCAGATTGTAAGCCTGCTCGTAGGCTTGCGCCAGAAGGCACAGGGAGAACGTAGCCACCGCGTTGTAGCACCACGACCGAAACAGGGCCACAAAGAACGTCTGCCCCTCCTAGACCAGAGTCAGTCAGCAACTCCTCTCCTTGGGAGCCGACACCACCCACCTTAGTCTCCAAATTCCTCAGCCGTTTCCTCAGCTCCGCCAATTCTGGCGCCGTGATCAAGTTGTTGTTGAGATTCTGCACCATGATGCTCGCAAACTCCACATCCTCCTCCTTCTCGATACAATCCGCCAAGGTCCGGTAGATGCGTTCCGGACTCAAACTCGTGCACAGCTGGCGGATGATCAAGTTCCCCCTCGTCTCGAGCAACTTCCTGTCGGTCGAAAACAGCTGCAGCAAGTTCACCATAAAATTGGAAAAGTAATCATCCTCGCTATTCTTGGAAATCTGCGACAGCAGCTGCAGATCCTTGGTTACCACCGCCTCGGACGGGTCAGACAGCGTCTTGAGCAGGGCCGGGAACGTCCCGTCGTTAAAGGCGAGGACCCTCTTCGGCGCCTTGCGGTGGAGCATGATCAGCCAGGTCAGGGCGGCGACGCGGGTGGCTTCGTGGTCGTTCAGGAACAGCAGGGTGAGCGAGTTCACGGCCGCGGCGTAGTCAAGGTCAGGCTGGGGCTGGGCTTGGGGTGGGAGGAGATTGGGGGTTGGAGTTCGGGCCACACCCCTTGCCTGGGGCGTGGGACTGCGGCCTTCCTCCCGAGGACCGGAGATGGAGGCGCGAGCACTTGATGTACCGTCCTGCCGTTCGCCGGGTTGTGAGGGGAACGTAGGCGTCCGAGAGGGCGGGAGCATGGGCGCGTCTGACCCCTCGTCCGACAGGGACACGACGTAGTCCATGAGGGCCGTATTTACCCTCCCTGCCGCCTGGCGGATCGACTCGAGACCGCTAGCCATGGCCGGTAGGAGGTGGGTCAGGATTTTCGGCGCGAAAGGAAGAACTTCCTCGGGACATATTTCAAGGAACTCGACGATCCAGCGCAGCGACTCGAGCAAGCCATCCTCTTCTTGACGTCAATACTGGAAAATGGACGCTGCAACTCAGGAAGTATCTCACCTTTGGGATCGTGTGGAGGATCCCCGGCCAAGTAGGCGGTCAGGATCTCCAAAATGGCCCTGTAGTTGATCTGAACATCCTGACCCGGGACCCAATCATCCTCGCTGTCGAGTTCATCGTCGTCCATCGCCGTCTCTGAATCCACCTCATCGCCCTCTTCGAGATGGGGCGGCACGCTGCCACTATCAATCGAGTCGACCCGCTTCCGTTTTCCCTCTTTTGACTTCTTGCTCTCGGCGATGCCCTTCTTGATCCGTGCGATGCGCTTGATCTCGTTGAGGAACTTGTCCAGGCAGCCCTGAGTGGCAACATGGACGTCCCGGTTCGGGTCGCTGAGAAAGCGCAGCAGGCCTCCCAGAAACTCGGGCAGGTACGTGACAAGTTCGAGGTCCGGGATGGAGTCGAGGAGGGTGATCCATCCGACCAGGAAGGTCCGGGTGAAGGGGTTGATGGCGTAGATGCGGTCTCGGAGTAGGGGGATGAAGCGTTTGAGGGAGAAGGCGGTTGGAAGTTCCACCGAATCATCCTGGCCGTCCTTGTCGTCCTCGTTGTATGCTGGCGGCTGCTCCAAGACGGAAACATAGGTGGCCGCGGATTCCGAGACGATGTCCTTGATCAGGCGATCAAGGAGTTCGGCACCGTTCTTGACGGACAGCTCCGAGTCGGCGCCGAGCTAAATGTCGTATAAGCATGTCGATTCATCAATGACGGAGGTGTATCTTGGATGGCCTACCTTGCAGAGAGCATCAAAGATATGGTTGAAGTAGACCAGGATCTCGCCCTTGGCCACCTTGGCGATGTTGTACATAGCCTCGCATGCATAGTATCGAACACGGGCATCTTGGTCGGTAAAGCAGGCGAGGACGGGCGGGACAATGACCTCCAGATACCTCGCCAGTTCCGGGCCGAGGGCGATGGCAGCGGCAGCCAAGCCTATCAAGCCTCCGTTTCGTGCATGGGGCTGATGGACTGCATAGGCGAAGTCGTTGCAGAGCTGGTCGAGGATGGTTTCGACCTTTGCGTAGTCCTTGGCTGCAACCAGATCTCGGATGACGCGTTCTAGTCTGTGGAGGCAGGTGTCAGACCGAGTCAGGGGTGAGTGAAGGACAGCCAGGTGCCCTGCAGACAGTGCAGATGAACGAAGGGGTCACATACTCGAGGGCGCCAACCTTGCGCTTGTCATACAGCTTGTCATTCAGCGCACGCTGGATAGCTGGATCCATGGCTGCGGCCTATCGAGAGTCGAGTCTCGGGCCGGGCCGGCCGTGCATGTGCAGCTGGACAAGCAGGACGAGGCAGACCGGATAAAATGGGGGAAGCAAGATGTCGTGACCACAGGAATGTGTCAGGGTTGACTGGCGAAGAAGTGGTCGAAAGCGGTCAATAGATGGATGATCAGCGGGGCGGGACTGGTGATCCGTGATTCTCTTGGTGATTGTTGGTGTTTGCGAGGTGTGATGTGATGATGATGTCGTGAGGGGAATGTGAGGACAGAGGTGTCACAGATGGAGATGCACCAGCCAGATGGGATAACCAATACAGACAGAACTCGAGTAGAGCGGATCCGGACTGATGCAACCGGGAGATATCACAAACTGGCAGAGCAGAAGCCTTCGTCCTTGCGAATCATGGAGTGAAGTTGGACATTCTGCTGGCTGAAGAAGCTGCCCAGAAAAGGAAACCCGGGCGTCAGTGTGGGGCATGCGGGAGAGGTATCATGCTTGGAAGGTGGGGCATCGGGCAGCGGGGCTCAACAAGGGGACAGGGGGGTCCCATGATCCACTTTCCACCTCGAGCCTCATCAACTTCAACTCGACGACATGAAATCTTTCCATCTCAGTTTTCCTCACTATATCCTGCCGGGGGTAGGCACCGGGACATGTGGCTTTTGCAACAGTTAGTTGTGGCTTTCTTGAAGAAAACATGTTGTTCCAACAGCTGATTGTCCACCACTCCCTTGGATCCAGTCTTCTCTCTGAGCTGTGCCACTCTTCCTCTCTCCATCCTCCTCTGAACTCCCATGACTGGAAGCCTCAAAATCGCCCCTAAATGCCAAACCAGAAGCCGACCTGGCTATTTCACGCGAACACTCAACCCATCGTCTTTGCGTGCCACATGCCAACCCGGCCCAGCCACATTGTTTTCCACCCCCAGCTCCTGTCATACAATCTCAGGTACACTGCATTACGCCCGGATCTTGTCCCGGAGATACGCAACCAAGAACCCGCTCCCCTCTTTGAGTATGACGAGTACTCCGGGGATACCAACTGCCGTCCCGGAAGTCCTCGGGCCTCTACTCTGCGTTTCTGAATCTAGGTTGCTCAGAGTGAGACAGGGTCAAGCACCCGTGGACTCAGGAGCGTCTGAGGTACCTTGTCTCAGATGCCTAAGTTTGAGGCCACCAGTCTGGTGCGTCTGCTGCGGGCTTCGAATACAAGGCTGAGAGATGCTCTCTTCTCGGAGACCTTGCCAACTTAAGCCGGTCTGCGCAAACATCATTGAAAGCCCTTGTCAACGGAGACATCAGTTTAAGAAAACAATGCGATTATTAATTCAGCCTAGGTAGATAGCCAGCGCAAGATGCTAACTCAGCGCCTGTCCTAAACCCTCATTTCCAACCCCAAATACACCATTTTCCCTCCGCAACGCCATCCAAGACCAGCAATCTCATTACCTATGTTCTCCATATCCCGAACAAAGCAAGACAACTTTTGTCTACCCATCGCTACAAAGAAACACTTTGTAACATCCCAAGTCCATCCAACCATCTATTTCCCACTTTGGCCACCTCCCGAACTCCCTCCGCTACTGGTCCTGGAAGAAGATGACCCTCCCTGACCACTCCCGCTCTGTCCGCTGCCTCCCTGACTCTGTTCATTGCGTCGTGCGGCGTCGGCTGCCCGTTTGCTGAAGCCGTCCTGTTGATAGAGAGCAGTGTGAGAACCTAGGATATCACCACCAAAACGTCTGGTGCAGGGAGCCAACGGAGAAGGAATGGAGTCTACATACCTTATCGCCCCGAGCCCTGCGGATCCGCGCCGCGGCAGCTTCGTCCATCTTTGCCTTGCCCATGGTGGCTGAGGGTAGATGATGTTTGTTCCAGCAAGGGAGAGGGAGGGGCGAAGTGATGTTGTTGTTGATTGGATACCAAAAGAGGGTTGATTACGTCTCCCTGAGGTAAGGGAGCGAGGCGTTTAATTGAAGATCAGTCGTTGATGACCGCCCAGGTCAACTCGACCCTGCTCGAGGACGTCGAGACGCTCTTATATTTTTCCACCACCACCTGTCTTCCTCATCAGGATTGTTCTTTGTCTGTTCAGTCAACACACCGTGGCCAGGTGAAGCAAACGATGCTTTACCGCCAGCCAACCCCGAAGACGTGTTCACCACGTCAGTTTGATCCCCATCGGAGCAGACCCCTCCGACAAGAACAGCAAAGTCAACACGGTCGTGGAACAAGAAGTCAAACCGGCCAGAGTACGGTTCAAACGGGCGCCCAAACAAGGCAAGGCAGGCCGCACAAAGCTCGGAACGGTTAGTGACATGGGCATCATCTAGGAAGTTCCTCGCTCGTTGTGAACATCGACCGGTTGGCTACCTTCAAGTCGGCATCAACAACGTTGGCTGTGTCTAGCACCTTAAACCACATCAATCAACAGCTTCCATCCTTGGTGTTCTTCAAGATCTTTGTTCCAAACACCAAAACCTGAAAGCAGCAGCAAAGACCCCTGACACAGAGACGGTGGTAGTCCGAAGGAAACGCTGTTGGGAGCTGAGCTCTGAGCCCCAATCTAACAAGGTGTACACAATCAGCAAGCCAGGTATGACCGATGGGAAGAATAGACCTGGAAGTTTTGTTGTTTGTATGACCAGTTCGCTCGGTCCACCGGATTTCCTCAGCAAGTTCCCGTACCCGAAGGTTTTTGTGTTTGTCTGAGACACTAATACCATGATATGCCACCCGTCAACACGCTCGAAGTGGGCTAACCGTCTCAAAGCGGCGTGCCACATATACAGCCAGGAGTCAAGTCTCGACGCTGGCATGCCACGAGAGCTCACCGGTCGAGGATCAAGCGTCACCGGGGATAGATATCACATATTACTGAGTCTCAAAGGTCGAGGCCACATTGTCGATCTGATCCAAATATTGTCCTTGTTCATCTGGGTCATGCTCATCACAACAATGCCTCGTCTGGGACATCTCCCTTTTTTCCATTACACAGTCGTTTTCCCACCCTTGATACGTCGGCAAGCACCCGACGGACCTGTTTGCTGCAGGTCTCCTCGCATGCATGAAAATCACCGGGTTTGTCGGCACTTGCTGGATGGCAGCTAATATCCGACGGCCGATTGCGACAGAGCCGGAAGAGATACAAACAGGCCAACCCTGTGGCGCCAGCCATCAACAAGGTGGCGGTTTCCGCCGCTTGTTTTGACAGCGGCAGCCACCCGCAGTGCGCCATCTTGCAGCTCACATACCTATCCGTGGCAAACACAAACATGTATGTATTGGGACATGGTGGATGGTGGACAACGTGTTCTCCGCCAGTATGGAGGTACCAAGGCACCATCGAGGAAGAGATGAGAGAGAGGGAACATCAAGCTTAACCCCATCTCAACACATCAAAATTCTCCCTCCCTACATGGCAGGTAGGTAGGTAGGTTGTAGGCTGACCAACCCCAGGGCCCGAACCCGGGGCCCAAGGAACGAAAGCTCGAAAACAGTTCCATTTCCGCTATCAACATCAAACCATATATCCAACCTCCCCCCTCCCACCCCAACGACCCGTCACATACCATCCAGCCCTGATCCAGCCCCCTCAACCTCCTCCTAATACAGAGTAGCCAAGTAATAACAATAACAAGAACAGCATGAACAAGTGTTTGCATCCGTCGGCCACTCGCATCGGTATCGAACGGCCCAGGGATGGATCAACGGGATTCAACAGATGTCAGCAAACACGTGGTGGCGCCCGGCAAAAGTGATGTCAACCTCATACGAAGCACAGCAGCATGCAGACTTCTGCACGGCATGCATGTTGTGAGCAAGATAGGGCCAAACGCAAATGCCACAGTTTTCTTGATCCTGAGCAGCCACCCGCCGCCACCACCCAACATCAAGATTACCCCATCAGGGAGGCGACTCCTATGTAGGAGGTACCTACCTGAGGTAATAGATGCCCCCAAAAGTCCAAGGAACAACGAGAAAGCTCTAATCGGTACGAGCTCACTATCACCACCAACAACAAACCATTACTCACATCGCCAAGTATGTACATCCATTCCGATGCCCCGACGCCGAAGACGTCTTTTTTTTTCATGTCTAGATACCTAATTAAACTAACTCTATAACAATCTACAAACATCATGAGAAAAATAGAGAGCCAAAGCAACCATACGTGTCAACAATCCCCATCTTCTCATCTCCCCAGCTCATCTCATCTCAGCTCAGCCGAGTCACTGGACCTCTCCCCCTTTCCAACCTCCAACCTGCTACCTTTCTCCCATCCCATCCCATCCCATCTTATTTCCCTCTCAATGAACATGCCCAACTTCCCCCTTCACCAACACGCTCTGACACTTTTTCAAAATCGCCGCCTGCCTGGCCACCTCCGCCAGCCGTCCAATCACCTGCTTATTCCCATCCACAAACCCGTAGAGGGCATACGGAATACCCACCTCGTTACAAAACTCCTGCACCAACCGTTGCGTCTTCCTCAAATTATGCCTCGGAATCCGCGGAAACAGGTGGTGAATCGCCTGGAACTGCAGGCCACCGTGAAAGAAATCCAGCCAGGCGGGACAGTCCACGTCCATGGTCGTCCGCAACATCTTCTGCGGGAACGACTCATCCACGCCCAAATCGGCCGTCGACATGGCAAAGTGCGACAGCGTGATCTGCACGTGCACGGGCGTCGTGACGAGGTGGCTGACGATGAGGAAGAGGAAGCGGTTCCAGTTGGTGTCGATGCTCCGATACAAAATCCCGTAGCCGAACCAGCTCCAGAAAAAGACGTGGCCCGCAATCTCGAGCCAGCGGTGCCACGCCGCGATGCCCTTGCGCGGACCCTGGCCCGTGAGCAGGAACGCCCACGACAGCCGGTAGAGGTTAAACCGCCCGAACAGCAAGATCACATAATACAGGTGGTGCTGGAGGCGGATGAAGAACTGCGCCGCCTTGTCGTAGGGCATCAGGCGCTCGTAGTAGGTCGAGAACAGCCCGCCCAAGAACCGGTGCGAGATGGCGAAGAAGGGCATGTGCTCAATGTCCGGGTCGTGCTCGGGCGAGTTGGTAACGATGTGGTGCACGTTGTGGTTGTGCTTCCACCAGCCCAGCGACAGGCCGCCCAGGAAATCGGCAATCACGATGCCGATGACCGTGTCGATTTGGAAGTTGTGCGTGATGCCCATGTGCCCGGCGTCGTGCGCCGAGAAGACGAGCTGGTGCCAGAAGCAACCCAGGAAGAACGCGCTGGTGATATACCACTTCCAGCGCAGGAAGAGGAGCATGAGGCCGAAGAAGAGGGCGTAGCGCGTCGCTTCGACGGCGTAGGCCCAGTAATTGCACCGGTACAGGCCCTCGTCGATGATGCGCTGGTTGAGCTGGCGGTATTTTTCGACGATGGTGTCTTGGGTGGCCGGATCGAGAGGGGGGTATTTGGCGAGATCGAGCTTGATCTCCTTGCGGGTGAGGATGTCGAGATGGGCCATGCCGTCTTTGGGGCCGGTGGCCTCGTCATCGACAGATGACAGCGAGGTGGTGGAACCGGACCGGGTGCCGCGGTTCCGGAGGCCCGAATCGGGAGTGTCAAAGATGGGAGAGGGAGAGCGCGAGGTTGTGCCGCTAGAGACCTCTTCCTGCTGGACGACTAGGTTGGGGTTGAACTCTTCTTCGGTCTCTTCCTCGCCTTCTGGCACTCTGGGTCTGAACCGCCCGCCCTGGATGGGAGGCAGGAAGTTCTTCCACCGGCCCTCGATCCTCCCAATGCGGTACCTCTCCATGATGCGCTTCGCCTCGGGGGAGTGAAGTCTGGATTCTGGTTAGCAAATATTCGCATCTTCACACCTGACACCAACACTTTCCTCACACCATCACCACCCTCCCAGAGACCATACCAGACCGAAGTAAAACAGAAACAAGAAAAAAACAAACTCACCCATTAACCTCATCCGTCGCATCCCTCCCCACCATATGCATAATCGCCTTATCACCGCCCGGGTGATACTTCCTCCAGCCGTCGGCCTTGATGACGTACTGGTCCAGAATGAAGATTGACCTGCCCTCGGCGATGAGAGCCTCAATCTCGCGGCGTGTCATGATGGGGTATGTGCGGCCATTCTTGGCGGTGCCCCCGTCAGGGGGCGAGCTTGTTGTTGGCCCGGCCATTGCTGACAGCAGTGGTTGTGATGGCGTGGTGTGGTGTTGTTTGGTGGGTGAGTGAGAGGTGTTGGGCCTGCTTCGACGATGCGGTAAAGTCGGTGGTCCCCAAACCCTTTTCACCCAGCTCTGTGTCGACGTAGATGTCGGCAGTGATGAGGATGGTGGTGGTGGTGGTGAGCTGTCCTGTCAGGAATGTGGAATCCAATGGGGATGAGCTGACACCCAAAGCTTCCGTCCCTCACTAAAGTGAAATCGACCGACAAGAAAACCCCAGGAAAACTCCCAGGTCCCAATCCCCTCTCAAAACAGCGCGTCAAATCCCCCGTAAAGGTACCAGGTAAACACTCCGAGTATCCCGTCCAGCGAGGAAAAACAAAAAAAGGAGCGAACCCGGCAGTCAAAGATGGAGGAGATTTTTGTTGAGGATTTCAGATGCCAGCAAAAAAAAGACAGACAAGACAGACAGATAATCAGATCAGATGCACAAAAAGGGGAGGCCAAACTGGGAATGAGCCAAGCCAAGCTCCCCCCAAGATCAATCTGGAAGCGATGCCAAGCAAAAGCCACACCGCATCCCGCGGCCCTGGAGTCTGGAACAAACGGGCCGTTGGCCCACATTTCCCACCTCACCCCCTCGCCAACCGGGGTAAGCTTCCAGCTTGTGTGGTTCGATTTTCAACCTCCTATAAGTATATCGACTCGGTAGCTCGATGTACCCCAGCATACCAGGGAGATTCCGGGAAACTGGGTGCATTGGGTTGAGGAATGTGCTTGACGTGCATACGAGGTGATACTTCATAAATCGTCGTGTAAACAAACCATTGAGTAGAGGTCAAGTACGGAGTAATTGAAGGTGGGACGAACTTCCAAGCACTTCCCGTTCATCTCAACACCCACCTCTTACTCCAAAAATCCCTGACTCGAGATGAGCGACCTAACCACCTACTGCAGTAACATCACCAATCCCTAGGACGCATCAATTCAGGGTCTGTTGCAACCAGCTCGGCAACTAACAATCAACCTGCCTTGAATGTGTGTGTGTTGCATGCGTGTTGTTAAAGTACAAGTTACACCCCACCCAACACCACCCCTCCATAAGCTATCCTATCACCCCTCATTCCAGTTACCCAACCACCCACTCAGAAGTGGATAGCCCTCGAATACGTCGCCATGGCCGCCTCCTTGAACGCCTCCGCGAGCGTCGGGTGCGCGTGGCAGGTGCGCGCGATATCCTCGCTGCTAGCACCATACTCGAGCGCCAGCGTGCCCTCGGCAATCATCTCGCCCGCGTTGGGGCCGATGATGTGAACACCCAACAACCGATCCGTCTCGGCGTCCGCCAGCATCTTGACCATGCCCTCGGTATCCAAGTTCGTCTTGGCGCGCGAGTTGGCGCTGAACGGGAACGTGCCCACCTTGTACTGGACGCCCGCCTTCTTGAGGTCCTGCTCCGACTGCCCCACCCACGCCACCTCGGGGAACGTGTACATGACGGCGGGGATGCAGCCGTAGTTGACGTGGCCGTGGCCGTGCTTGATGTACTCGATGGCGGCAACCGCCTCCTCCTCGGCCTTGTGCGCGAGCATCGGGCCGAACGTCACGTCGCCAACGCAGCGGATGTGCGGGAGCTTGGTGCGGTACTGCGAGTCGATGATGACGCGGCCGCGCTCGTCGAGCTCGAGGCCGATGTTCTCGAGGCCGAGGCCCTTGGTGTACGGGCGGCGGCCGATGGCGACGAGGACGACGTTGGCTTCGAGCTGGAACGGGGGTTGTCAGCTGGTGCTCGTGTCTAGTTGGTCAACGTCCGGGTCAAACTCACCGTCTCTTCCTTGCCACCCTTGGCCGACTCAACCTTGACGGTGACGCCGCCGTCCTTCTTCTCGCCGCTCAGGACCTTGGTGCCCGTCTTGAAGTTGATGCCCTGCTTCTTGAGGATCTTTTGGATGTTCTTGGCAATCTCGGTGTCCATGCCGGGGCCGCCAATCTGGTCCAGATACTCCACCACCGTCACCTCGGACCCGAGACGCGACCACACCGACGCCATCTCGAGACCAATGATGCCACCACCAATCACCAAAAACTTCTTGGGCACCTCCTGGAGGGAGATAGCGCCCGTGCTGCTGATGATGGTCTTCTCATCAATCTCCAGCCCCGGGAACGGGGTGACCTCGGAACCCGTGGCGATCAGGATGTTCTTGCCGGCAACGGTGGTCTCTCCGCCATCGTTGAGCGCGACCTTGATGGTGTGGGGGTCGACGAACGAGCCGGTGCCCTTGAGATACTCGACGCCGTTCTTCTTGAAGAGGAACTCGATGCCCTTGGTCAGGCCCTCGACCGACTGCTCCTTGGCCTTCATGAGCTGCTTCAGGTTGAGCTTGACGTCACCGACCTCGATGCCGCGATGCTTCGTGTCGTGCAGGATCTGGTGGTACAGGTGCGAGTTGTTGAGCAGCGATTTTGAGGGGATGCAGCCGACGTTGAGACACGTCCCGCCGAGGGTGCCGCGCTTCTCGATACATGTGACCTGTCGAGGAATAATAACAATGTTGGTCAGCCATTGTCTGGAGATATTCCCTGGCCCGCCGCAAATTATGCTGTTCGTCTCGTACCTTCATGCCCTCCTGGCCAGCCTTGATGGCAGCGACGTAGCCGGCGACACCGCCGCCGATGATGACGAGGTCCCTGGCGTCTGTATCGAGGAAACCAAAGTCAACAGCCACCCTCACAACATCCTCCACCAGTAATTTTACTCACCAGCCTCGGTGGCATATGTCCGGCGCCATCGCGCGGCGTTGACGACTGTGGGTAGGCTTATCCGAGAACTGTCAGCTTTCTTTCGAGCGCCATTTTCGCAGGGGCAGAAACAAGCCCAAGCAGTGAGGAAATTGAGGCAGCATTTACCGTGAGGGCTGGAAGGCAGACTTGACCGCGACGCGGCCTATTAGTCTCTGCGACAGCATCTTGGGTTGGGGACTGGTTGTGACTGAGGTTGCGGTTGCGGATGTCGCGGGCTGTGAAAGTCGAAACGAAGGAGGGGCGGTAATAAAAAGGCAAGAAAGTAAGCAGGGGTGGTGCAAAGAAACCCTTCTTGTTTCCTCGCAGTCGTTACTGTAACCCGATCGGTTCGTTCAAAACCACCAACCAAACTTCTGGTCGGTCCAAGTTGAGTTTGGTGACAGGTGGGTGTTGTTGTGTTTTTGTTGGGGTCGGGTTGCGGAAATGGAGAACTTGAAGTGAGCTGGCGGTCGGGTGCAGCAACAAGCAGCAGCACCAAGTCGCGGAGGCGGCGCCGTGCTGGAGAAAAAAGCAAGCCAAGTCCCGTCCAACCGGGGCCCGGGACCCCGGATTGGCCAGGGGCAAACACCTGGAATCTTTTTTCCCACAGCTTGTTTTCGGCCTTGGAGAGATGAGGCGGGTCCCTGACAGTTGGACGGAGCCAGTCATTGGGCCCGCTAAAGCCGCCAAATCCCGCACGGCCGGGCCGGCCCCGTGACCAGTGAAGTTTCATCTCGGCCGGGCATCACGGGGTTGAGCCGGCGGGCGGCGATGCCATGATGATGGAGGCGCGCCCTTTTCATAGCTTTGTAATCCATCATCTTCGGACTCTCGCGCTCGCGTATTGATGTCCGAGTGCGAGGGATTAGTAAACAACAACTACGTATGTACCACAGTACACGATGCTTGAGTCAATCGAGAGACATCATCTCCCCCATGGGAGACTCAACCCGATATCGGGTCGCATCGAGATAACAACACCAAATTTCCGTGCTCCGTCTGTACCAGGGTCGGGTATCAAACCGTAGTAAACATTCCCCGGAAATCTCCGGAACGGACCTCAACCGCCTTATACTGCTATCTGTCTCATTCCAACCCCTCCGCCCTCGCCAACGACGCTTGCACCACCGCCTCAGCCATCATACACCCCTCCCTCAACCTCTTCGTCTCCTTCTTCCCGCCCGCCAAATCCGACTTCCTCACTACCTTCTTCAAGAAATACTGCAACCCCCGGGCCAGATCCGGCGCCGTGTCCGCCACGCCTCCAAACACCTTCGCAATCGCCTCCTCTCCCTTATTACTCTGCCCTCCCTCTTGCTGCTGCGGCTGACACAGCTCCAACAACGTCGTGACCAACATAATCTCGACAAAATCCCTCGTCTTCTTCTGCAGATACAACAAATTCAACCTCTTCAACACGCCCGTCAGGCTCAAACTCCCCGCGGCAACCAGCGTGCCAAACATCTTGGCCGTGTTGACAATCTTCCTCATCCCCTCCACCGGATCCTCCTCTTCCTCCTCCTCCAATCCCCCCTCATCATCGTCATCATCCAACCCCCTTTCCCCCATGCGCGCAAACATCTTCCACAGCCCCGCCTGAAACGCCCACCTTACCTCGCGGTACTCGGCGCACGCACGCTTCGCCACGAGCGTGTAGTAGGGATTGTAGTGCTGCTCGGCCGCGACGCAGCGCATGAGCACGGTGGGGATCTCACGCTGGCGCTCCTTGTTGAGCCGGAGCTTGAGGATCCGGTGGAACGCGTCCTGGTAGTCGAGCGCCGACATGACGCTCACAAAAATCGACCGCCGCACGTCTGTGTTCATGCCCTGCTCGCGCGCGAGCTCGGCGAGGTCCGGCCCGTTGGTGAAGGAGAGGTCGCCCAGGGCGATGCTTCCGTCCGAGTCGCTGTCGTCCGACTCATCGTTTTTGGCTGTAGAATTTTGCGCTTTGTCATCGGCCGACCGGCCCGCCCAGCTGGCGCCGACGAGCCACCATTTCCCCTTCTTGTCGGCGTCCTGGATGTCTTTGAGGCCCATGCGCATCGGTTCCGAGGATTTGATGGATTTGGCCTTGAGCTGGCCCAGGAGTTTCTTCATGCGCGTGATGTGTTCGGCGACGAGCGCCGAGGCGCCCACGCCGGCCTTGAGCTTGTTGTTTTTGAGATCCGTAATGGTGTCGATCATGAAGCGCGTCCTGACCGAAAGCTTCTTCTCGCCGCCCACCTTGGCCACCGCCGGCGGGATCAGAGCGACGATGTCCTTGAGCGCCATCGGGTCATCCTGCCTCAGCGTCGGACCGCACATGCGCACGATCCGGAGCAAAAGCTCGGCGTTGAGCTCCGACAGATCGTCCAGCAGCATGCGGATGTAGTCAAACACCAAGTTGGGACCGATGAGCTGGAAGGTGTAGAGCTGGGAGATGAAGGTGATGAGGTTGGATGTCTGTTTGGGCACATCCGGGCGTTCCTGCGCAATAGCCTTGGCTTCTTCGTAGAACTTTTGGAACCGCTCGACCGTCTCTTGGACCAGCTGTCCGCCAAAGTCGGTGCCGAGGGTCATGTAGGCCGCCGTGGCGAACCCGGCTGAGAGGATGAGGAGGGTGTCGGGCAAGGTCGTGGAGTCGCAGACCTGGATGAGCAACAGGTCGACCAGCGCCGAGGTGACGTGTTGTCGGGGATTCTCCCGGTAGAGCTTCTCGACCTCGCCCACGATGGTGAGAAGGTTGGCCTCGGTGATTCTGTTGACCAGACCCTGCGTCTGACGGCGGACGCGGGCAGCCAGTTCGGAATCGGAGCCTGTGTCTTTGCGTAGAGAGGGAGGGACATATTTTGCGATGCGTCCCGTGGTCGGCGCCACGTAGGGATTCTCGCGAACACGCTTTTGTGGGGGCTCTTCCTCGACGCCCTCGCCGTCCGAGTCAAATCCTTCAAAGCCATCCCCATCGACATCTTGGCTCTCCCCATCCATGTCCTCCTCCTCCCCATCATCATCCTCATCATCCTCAAACCCATCCTCCGACCCAAAGTCGTCCATTTCCTCATCCGACCCACCCTCCTCTTCCGACTCTTCAACCTCCTTCCCCTTCTTTTGTGCTTTACTCGCCTTACCCGCCTTTTTCTCCGCCTCCGCCTCCGCCTTCCTCCTCTTCTGCGCAAGCCACTCGTCCGCCTCGGCTTTTCTTTTCCTCTTCTCTTCGCTGCCCCCAGTTATGCTGTCCAGGCCCTCCAACAGATCCGCCAACCCGTCCTCCTTGAACGATTTCGGCAGATTCTTGCGGCCGCGCAGGCCGAGCTTCCTTTCGTATTCTGCAATCTCGGCGTCGTCTTTGGCCAGTTTTTCTTTAACCGCCTTCGGGATTTTGCGCGGGGGTGGCGCGTCGTCGGGGGAGTCGGCGTCGTTGTCAGAGGAGCCGGGCTCATCACCGTCGTCGTCGTCGTCAGAGCCCTCGTCGAGGATGCCGTCGGAGAGCATGTCCTCATCCTCCTCCTCGTCGTCATCTTCGACATCGTCCCTGCCGAAGTCTTCAAAGTCGTCGAGGCTTTCATCTTCTTCGTCTTCCGGTTCGGGCCGCCGTTTCTTGGGTGAGGGTTTCTCTTTTATTGTGGAGTGATCGCCATTGGTTTTCTTCTCGGCTGGCGGCTTGCCGGCTGGTTTTGACTTCAACGGAGAGCTTTTGGACGGCGGTTCGCTGTGGTGCTGTTGCCGCGCGGCACCGCTGCGGGCGACTCTCGCTTGTTGTCTTTCGGCCTTTCGACGTTCTTTCCTCGAGAGCACCTGGGTGTTTGCGCCAGGGCGTTTCGCGCCGGGTTTGGGATCTGTTTTCGTGTAAGCTCTGGTTCCTCGACGACGGCGTGGTCGGGTGTCACCTGCGACACCCAGCTCCTTCAGCAGGTGCTGTGGGAGGGTGGGCTTTTTGATGCCGGGTGGAGGCATAATTGGTCTGTGTCGTGTCTGGAGACAGGCACTCTGGCCTTGGGCTGGTATGTTTTGGGGTTGTCGATTTGAAGTTGGAAGTTGATGTTGATGGACATGGACTTGTCCATAACTTTTTGTTATCGATAAGGATAGTCCGACGGATCCAATGCACCTCCCCACACCTTCAGCGGGTTAGTGGGTCCATCTCACATGGGTCTGACAGAGAACCAAGCTCACCTCAACGTCAACCTCATCCCACCCTAGTTTCACTCTCGCCATCTCTCACCTCTCCAAGCCCAGCTCCTCTTCACCAAATTGGAGTCAAAATGGGCGTCCTCACCCACGATGAGGTCCGTCATCCCCCTCTCTCCCCCTCATCTCAACCCCCCTCAACCTAACCTCACTAACCTATCCCTCCACCAGTTCTTCACCCGCCTAACCGACCTCTTCACCGGGCCCAAAACCAAAGGCCACGGCTCCATCTTCCTCACCCAAAAACGCCGTAAGCATCACCCACCTACCACCCCTCCTCCCTCCATACACACAACTAACCAAACACCCAGTAACCTACGGCCAAAACCAACCACAACAAGAACAACCACCATCATCACCATCAGATCCCTCATCATCATCAGATCCAACAACAACAACCCCACAAAAACCCTACCCCATCCTCATCCGCGCCACCAACGGCAAAGGCAAGTCCGACCGCGCCTCCAAAGTGAAACTCTCCACGGTCGTCCAGCCGGGCGAGATCGAGGCGTTTTACGCCCGGTACGCCGAGGTGTGCAAGGCGGGGATGAGCGCGTTGAAGCCGAGGGATCGGACCAAGAGGAAGGCTAAGGCGAGGAAGAAGAAGGGCGGTGCCGCTGCTTCGTGAAGTTTGATTGATGGAGGAGGGTGGTTTGTGTATGTGTGGTTTGGGTTGTTGGGCTGCTGGGTGGGTGTGGATGAGGAGGGATGACTTAGCTGAGTGAGGGAGGGCTAGATGGTGGAATGAAGTTGATGATAAGGGGAGGGTTATTATCCCCAGGCCAAATGGCGCTAGAATTGCCACCTCTGGGGGTGGTTAGACGGGCGTGTGTGGTTTGAAACCAACGACACCAACAAATAAATCCACGCAACGAGTGGAAAGATGCAGGACAACCCAGACATCGCTCAACAAGAGAGTCACGCTCTGAGAGAGAATGATAGATATCTAGCTGCCTGTCTCGCCAAAGTATAAACTCAATTCAACCCGGGAGTTAGTTCGTTGACGCACGCTATCATTAGACTGCGTGACGACCACAACGACCATGACAACCATGACAACCATGACAACCATGACAACCATGACAACCATGACAACCAGAACGAGGATGATGACCATAACGACCACGTCCAAATCCATGTCAAGACCGTGCTAGGGACACACATTAAAGACCAACCGGGTAGCCTCTGAGTATACGCCTCTCACGAACAAATCTCACTGCTACTTATCTGCCGTTCTTCCCACCACCATCACCACCATCACCACCACCACCACCAACACTACTACTACTACTACTACGACCACCATCACCTATCGCCACCATCACCACAGCAACAGCAGCAGAAAGAGTCACATACCTACCTACTGACCGGCAGCCGTACCGATGAACCGAATCGATAAATAACAAGTTAGAACCCGAAACCGTACCAGCGCCGTAGGCAGGTAGGTCATCGAGACTTCAACAAAATGGACGGGTACCAACCTGACCCAAGGTAACTCACTACCAACATCACCTCCTTTGTCATTCAAAACCATGGATGGAATGACGCGCCAACTCCTCAGGACTAACAACTCAGGCTCCCTCTGCTGACCAACACCAGCCAGGACCAACACCAACACCAGTACCACAGGAGGATAAGTAAGGTAGGTACCTGGTAGTGGGTACAATACCTAGGACTTCCACATTCCGACAATACATTCTAAATCCACGGCCTAGAAGCAGACACAAACAACAAATCAAGCAACCACAATCCACAAGACAAGACAACCTGACCTAGGAATCCATATTCTAAATCAGTACTCTCTTGTTGTTGTGCCCAGTGTTCCTGTTCCCCCAAGGCCCAGCCAAGCCAACCCAGGAAAAACAAACACACCAAACTTTTGTCGTACTTGCCGAGTTGCCAAGTTCTCGAGTCCAGGTGGTACCTAAGCAGCCAAAGTCCAGAGAATCCCCGAGACACACACACGCACTTATGCCTGCCTCTCCTTTGTATTAAAAGTCAGGCTTTGAAGAAGCAATCTTTTTGCATCCCCTTTCCCGAATCATAAAAAACACCACAACCCGAAGCCGCCCAGGGCTTTTTCATTTTTCCTATTCTTTTCGGGGCCTTCTTTTCTCCCAGCGGATTCTGAGTGGAAGAAATCGAGGCCGACGACCTGGTAGAAGAAAGAAACTCCTGTGCTGGGATGAGGGCGAAACAGATGGTGAAAACAAGGAAACTTTCCCCGCGCGTCGGCGATAGAAACTCAAGACAGTAGGAAAAAAACCACAACTACTAAAAAGAGTCCCCTTTCCCCCAACTAAATCCCCAAACTTTTTCATGCCGCCGAGATTGACGCATGATGACGCGAGTCGTCAAGGGTCGAAAGAAATCTGCGCGGGCGACCGGTCGGTTGGACGCCGCCTCAACTCGCCGCGATGCCTCGTCCTCGACGAGAAACCTCAGCCGTCAAACCCATTTCCCTCTCACATGATCTGGTCCTGGGTGATCCCGCCGTGGTTGTCCGTTTCCATGTTGTCGCCGCCGCCGGTCTGACCAGGGCCCTGTTGGTTGAGGTACTTGGCGTAGCTCAGCTGCAGAGGACGACCACCGTACTGGTAGCCCTGGAACTTCGCAATGGCAGTCTCGGCCGTGTCGGCGTTGTCGAACCGGACGACACCGGAACCGCGAGAGCGACCGCTTGGCTCATACTGGATCTCGGCTTGCTCGACCTTGCCAATCGTAGTGAACAGCTCGACCAAGTCCTCATTGCTCGTCGACCAAGGAAGCTATGCGACGTCAGCGTGATGGAAACACGAAACGACACAGCATCAAGAACGACTTACGTTGCGGACGTAGATAGTCTCGTTCTTCTCGAGACCAGCAGTGACACCGTCGGTGAACGGGTTGGGAGGCACGGCCTGGTGGTGGCCGCCATCGAAGCCGCCAGGGCCGCCGCCGTACCCACCACGACCGAAGCCACCGCCGAAGCCACCACGGCCAGGACCGCCAAATCCGCCGCGACCGTAGCCGCCGAAACCGCCACGGCCACCAAAGCCACCACGGCCGCCACCAAAGCCGCCGCCAAAGCCAGGGTTGGCGAAGCGGTCCTCGCGAACCTCGAGCATGCGGCCCTGCCACTCGTAACCGTTGAACTGCTGGATGGCGTTGCGAGCGTCCTCGGGGGACTCGAACACGACAATGCCGGATCCCTTAGGGCGGCCATCAGGGCCGGTGTGAACATCGGCGCGAATAACGCCGCCGACACGAGCTGCATGAGTTAGCAATGGGCAACATCACTGCTTCGATCGCAGCGATACTTACCAGCCTGGCGGAAGAGATCCTTCAGATCCTGCCAGCCGACATTGAAGGGCAGCTAATTCGCACGTCAACAACAACTGTGTCGATGTTCAAGTCGAAAGGAAGGGGGATCACAAACATTGGCGACATAGATCTGACGGCCTGGGGCGCCGCCCATGGCCGGGTTGAAACCGCCACCGTAGGGAGCACCCACGGGGCCGCCGTAACCGCCACGAGGGACGCCGCCCGGAGGACCAAAGCGAGGCTCGGCCTCACGATCCTGTGTCGTGTCAATATGGTATTCAAACAGCTGTCAAGCGTTGGTCGATCAGATATCTCACCTCGCGGACGTAGATGAGGCGGCCCATCAAGTTCTGGTTGCTGAGTGTAGCAACGGCATTTTGAGCCTGCTCCCTAGTGGCATACTCCACAATACTAGAAGCAAAAAAAGTCAGCAAGGTCGTCGGAGTCGAGCGGAGACGCAAAAACTTACCCGCATCCCTAAATTCACCTCGGACATCGGTCCCAACCCGTCAATCCAACAATCCATCAAGAACCAAGAGCAGAGAAACCACAAAAAGAACCAGTGCCATCACTCGTAGGCGCCCACCTTCGACATTCCATTGGGAAGCAGCAGCACATCGGCGTAGAGGACCTCTCCAGCTGACAGAGAGAAAGAGCGTCAGCAAACCATAACCCCAATCAATCCGTCACCCAATAACGCACCCTGCCGCATGAAGTCCTTCAGGTGGTGCCACTTGACATCGTATGACAGGTTGCCGACGTAGACGCGGCGGTCCTGCTGCGACGTCTCGCGAATGTTGTTCATGGTGAAGGGTCGGTGTTCTTCGTAGGGACGAGCGGGAGGCGCGTTGTATGCTTGACCTGTTCCAGCGGCAGCTTGGCCTTGGCCAGTCATAGGAGAGCGACTTCTTCTCCGGGGTTGGCTCCGCGAGCGATCGCGGGGCGAATACGACCGACGGTTGTTAGGGCTTCTTGAGCGACCTCTGCGAGGAGAACGCGACCTCTCACGCTGTCGCGGGTCAGCAGGTGGTTGTGTCATATGGTGGTTGTATTAAGTAGAAACAAAAAAAGAGAGGGAGGGAAAAAATCGTGGTTCGAGGTCGCAATGCGGATTGCCCTGTGATGGCGTGCCTGTGACAGCTGTGACAGCTCGAGGAACCGATCAAGCTCGCGGCGGCGCCTACAGCGGCGGCGGGGACCGATCCACAAGCGTCGAGGGGCGAAGGTGGATACCGATGGGATTGACCCCAGCGGACGACGCGGCCCTTGGCTAGCTAGCTGGGTATTAAAAGCACGGCCCACATCGGACCAGAGCTGTCGGCGCGGGGAGAAGGAAGTCGACACTTAGGGAGAGACGATGGCGAAATCTCGAGCATGCGGCGAATGATTCGACGGCGTCGAAGAAATCGCAAAAGAACGCGACTAAGAAAGAAAGCGACTTACCGAGCGATAATTGTCACCCGAATCGGCTGTTGGTGGAAAAGGATGTTAGAAGCCGGGAAACAATCGAAGGAATCAAAAAGTGGGAGGAAGAAAAAGAAAAATTGGGATAACGGTCGAAGGGTCGGGTGGTGAGGTGGAGGAGGGAATGCGGGAGGAAGTGATTGAAGAAAGAGTGGCAATTTGAGGGACCTGACGGGAAGCAGGTCACACCTTTGGGGGGGTGCAGCGGGCGGGGGGGGGGAGGGGGG